>NC_081289.1:82273340-82338466 GCF_030490865.1 Poecile atricapillus | reverse complement strand
TGAAGAAGACACATTTATCATTAGCTTTTCCAAAGACATAGGGGAGTCATAGCATTTCCCTTGACCTTAAAAAAAGCCATTCATTTACAGTACTGCTCTTCTTTTTCTGGAAAGAGAGCTGTTTTTGCTATCCATGTGATAAGTGGTGCACACTAAACTAAATCATAAGCAGGCCAATTAGGATCAGTCATGAGTTTTGGGTGTCAGTTACAAATTATAATTTTTTACATTCAGCTGTACCTGAATACTCCATTCCTTGAATAATTTCAAGAGAAATGAATACACTTACCCGCTGAATAAACTATGTGTTAAACACAAAGTTAAACAGTGGAAATTTGCTTTATATTTCAGTTGGAAATCATGTCTCCATTGTGTTCTTTTCCCATATAAGCTTGCTTGTTGTGCTGTACATACTTTCCTTCACTGAAGCAGCACAAGAAAATGAAGATGTGAGGTTGTCTGTAAAGCCAGTTTTACCCATGAAGGTCAAGCGCAACGCTAAAGGCAAAATAATAAAAATACTTTAAATTATCAGAATCTTTTTCCAATCCAATGCGAATTGGAACCATTTCCCCAAACATAATACATTACTTGAATATACCTTGTTTTCTTTTTCTTCATTTCTGTTTCACTGGTAAAGATGACCTATCACAGATCGATTTCCCACTGTTTCCAAACCTTTTTCGTCCAGGCTGCACATTGCAACTTCCCAGTTTCAACAAAATAAAGTATTTACAGATCAAGGAATATTGATTTTATTACAAGTCAATGCCATATATCCTAAGTGCGCATCAAACAACAGAGGTTAATTTACAGTCATGTACATGAGACAATTAAGGACAAATCTTTCTGCCAGAACTGCTGTTCAAAAACAGAAAATGGGACTAATAGACCAAAACAAACTTAACAAGACTGCCAGATTAACTATTGATGAAAAATGGAGACCTCATCCATAAAAAATTAATACAAATGCAACAGACTTTTTATTTATATTCACTTTACTTTATGTCAATTCAGTGTTTCTCCTATCAGTTTTTTCTCAAGACATCTCACTGCAGCACATAACCTATTTTCCTAATTTCTGCATGTTTTGCTTGGTTGTAAAGTAACTACCTTGAACAGATCTAATTGTCATAGAGACTCAAAAGTCATTATAGGTCTTTATTCATTTAATTAAATTCTAAAAAAGACTTGTGCGGTTACTTCCTAAAACAAAATTCATTGCACTCTTCATGTTTCTTCAGTGACACTTTGTGTATCACAGTGGCCCTTGATCATGGTATAGATTTTCAATCATATATTGCAGATTTATTGCATGTATTTCTGTTCTGATGTAAAGAATTGTTTTAAATACGTTGAGTCTTTAAAAATGCAGTACTACTAGCAGTAGCCTGTTCACTTTTTTCAAAAAAAGTTTTTTCTCCATTTCCAAAAATGGAGATACTCCACAAAATTGAAGAAGACTTCTTGCTCCTGGATAGAGAAAGAGAGACTGAAGGGAGAAAGAGTGCATAAGGGCATTCTTGTTGTTCTTTTGGTTCTTTGTGCTTTCAAAAAATACAGGGTTTTTTACCAAAAAGATTACAGAACTATACTGTGCTGCTAATAAATAATAGTCTTTTTGTCTGTTCAAGGAATCTTCTTTTGTCACTCTTAGTCCTCCTGAACAATATTTTATTTCAAAATTAGAGAAGTATTTTTGCTGTATTAGTAAATGGTAAATCAGAATTGGTTTCAATTTATTAACTGCATTCAGAAGTCTGTTGACAGATTTTTAAATGTGGAAATTTTCAGCTTTTATCACAATCCTCTCCTATTCAAAAATAAATCAAAATTATTAATATATAAAAGTTCATGATAGGTGAGATTTCAAAGACTAATCCCTGGGAAAAATAAAACATTATTAAAAAATCATTTACCCAATTCTACTAGGTTTTGGTGTGGGAAGAGTAATACAAGGGATGAGTGTGATGGTAAAGTCTGGAAAGTTACTTAAAGGCTTTTCAAACTTACTTTAGACCTGGCTATGAATATGCTATGAATCCATTGTTCAATAAAGATATTCTTCCTGACAAAATAAGTGAAATCTGTGTTGATTGACAGCTATGACAAAAAGTTCTGCTTGGCATCTGTGGAACTAGGATTTTTCTATAGGGATCTGCCCAGCTTCTTATTTCCTATCAGTTCAAGAAAGAATTTGCCTTATAGTTAATTGCTTTGGCATGAAATGGAGTGGTATTTACCTTCAGAAAGGATCTGCATCATTCATATTTGGCTGGATGTGAAGAAGACATTCACCTACACTACAAACACTTTCATGAGAAATAACAAAATACTTTCGTTCCCTTAGATTACATTATCCAATACATATCGTAATATGTATAATATATACATATTATCTCCGTGGTCATGAGAAAACTTGCCCAATTTTGATGAAATATCATGAGCATGAATTAATGACTTTTCATTAATGTCATAAAAAGCAGGGTTATCCTGTTATATGGGCAGCAGTGAGACAGTTTATGCTAGTAAACTAACTAAATATGAAGATCAGATAAAGACAATATCGATGAATTAAAGATTTTAGCTATAAGAGGTTTTTCTTTCACACTGTAAAACACTTCGCACTGGTTACTTTATAACATAAAATTGTTACACCTATGGAGATGCATCTTACTGAAGCTGTTTATATGTGTGGCATATTTCACATTTGGAGCTCACCTGACTCAATAAGGTAGAAATTTGTCCTTTCTGTGCCTGCCTAAGGGCACCTGGATCACAACAGTAGTGTCTGACTACCGATAATAAACAGATTAATTTACAGCATGTAGCATTTGAAAAGGTAAATGCCTATATGGATGTTTTTGTAGGCAAGCTACTCCCTCCGTCTGCATACATTCATTGGCATCGGCTAATAGCCTCAAAATTTAATATTGTTTCTGTGTGAGTAGACAGCATTCCTGACTACCAGTTTAACATCTGAGGATATACCACAACCATCACCCCTCCCACTGACAAAAATAATGTCTGAAAAACAAAGACAGTTTTATTTTCCAGAAAAAAATAAGACTGAATCAGTACTTTTAAAAGGTTATTTGTGGTGGTAGCATGTGGTGAATCACTAAATTCTTTTACTGCTGTATTTGTAGATATTAATTTGGATATAAAAAGTAGAGCTCTGATTGGCATGCAGACAATCTTTAACAGTATTTCTCCTGACTGTAGTAAACTTCCAGATTACTTTATCTGCCTTTAATACCTGTTACTCTGTAGAAACATGCATGTATGTACAAACATTAACAGCTTTACAGTGAAGCAAGGATTAAAGAGGCTTTATCCTTTTATCTTTTTCATCATTATCAGCCACATGGTATGAGCTCCTGTATTACATGAGAAAAAACATCCCCTGCATTTAGATTATGGTAGTGTACTCTTGTTATGTGTGCCTAGAGATATATTAAATAAACATAGTCTTTCTGTTTATTAGTTCTTTATGTATGATTAATATCATAACTGAAAAAAAAAAAAGAAATAAAACCATGTATTATAAAGTTTGGCTGACAGCACATCCATACAGTTACATGCAAAATATTTGCTGCATAGCTGAAGATCACCTCAGACAAGGAATAGCTTTTCCACATAAGCTTAATAAACAGGCAGGTCAAGAAAGGTATGAAAACAATGTCCACACTTTAAAACTCCCTTTGGGTGCATAAAGAAGAGCATTGTATAGTCTGGAGAGACACCACTTCAAGGTTCAGAGTTAGGTTAAATTAGCTGAAGGCCACTAAATAGCTTTGGGTGTATTTTTTACTTTTTTTCTTTCTTTTTCACCACTTGCAAGAATGTAAAATGGTCTTCGAAAAAGGAATAAGTTGGACTCAGGCCTTTTTTGTTTTTCAAATGTGATCTGGGCCAACAAGAAAAAAAAAAAAAAGGCAAACAATAACAGAGACCCAAAACAAAACTAAACGTTTGTGCTGCAGTTCCACAGATGAGGTGAAGTCCTTCCTGCTGCTGGGAAAAATCAGTTGCACAGTTGCACAGTCACACAATGAATCTACATTATACAAGATCTCTACAAAGTCCTAAGTAGCACGCTGCTAAGATAGAATTGATGGGTATTCTTCTCCAGAAATTTTCTATCCTTTCTGCTAATAAGGCTTCTTACAAGTTTTTATAACATATTTAATTGCTGCAGTTGTTATTATTATTACTACATTTCATTGTCTCTATTTTATGAGAAATGAATTGATATTTTTGTATGGGTTAAACCAGACTATGGATTTTCCTTTTTGATATATTTTTATTTTCAGCCTTGGGGCATTTTGTACATGAACATGTAGTTATTCACATGATACTATCAACTCTTTTCTTCAGTCTTTCAATATAATTTTTTTAAACTTGTTCATATGCATGGACTCTGACATGCCTAAAGTATATTCAACAGAGAAAATACTGATATTCAGCCACAAAGCTACATGGGTTACAGTCACAACTTACACAGTTAGGAGGCTCAGTTCTGCAGGGAGAATGGGATCAAGCACAAACTCATCAAGATGAGAACAATTGTGAGAACCGTTGCATTTCCATTGGCTTTTAATACTACAAAATCTTTTGAAGTGGAAAAAGTCAGAACCCTAAACTAGCTCTGTAAACCCTTATTTTTGGTGAGCTTTCCCAAAGCAGTTTTGTAAATCCTGCTTTACAAATATGTAATTATGGGGCTAAAGTCAGAACTTATTTGATTTCAAAAAGGAATTAAATTCAGGCAACGTTTTGGAATGCAGTTTCAAGCAGGAATAAATGGTCACCTCCTTGTAGACAGTGATGCTGCTGCAGCTGATTCTATTCATTATACTGTATTTCATGTTTTCTTCACTGTCAACCCTTTATGTTAAATCAACAGTGTCAGGGAAGGACTTATGCACTACAGGAGCACATTACTGAGCTACTCTGGGCTTGCAGCTATGCATATAAGGGAAGAATCTGTCCTAATGAAACACAGGAGAATTTACTGGAAGAATTCTTCTGTTTATCCTTCTCCTGATTTCATTTCTTCCATTTCCTCACTAATCAAATGAAGCAATAGCTTTCTTCCATAACTTTGGTAAAGTTAATTCCCAAGATTCCCACTTTGATACTTCCAAGTTCCTGGGAACTCACATTCCTGCCAAGAGCAAAACCATTTAGTAAATCTCTAAGAGCTTTTGTAAATACGGTGCCACACAGCAGATTAATCAGACTTTCAAAGCAAATAGCTGAGAGGTTTGGTAAACAAGATTTATAATAAAGCAAAATGTTAATATACCATATATATATATACATATATATACACATATATATATGTATAAATATATATGCACTAGCACTACAGCCAGGACACTATTCATGCCTGGGACGACTGCATTATTAGTCACAGCACTCTGACCTCTCACCCCAAGTGATAAAGTACACAGGTCAGAATTGACAATACATACTCATGGCTGATCATGGCTGCCAGTTATTGATCCAAAGAGGGGAAAAAAAGAAAACTTTGCAGGAAAAAACATTGCTCTGAATTACAAACATGCATTCTCCTGAGACTCAGCAACTCTCTGAGTTTTTCCCACTGGAGCTGGAAAGCAAAAAGTGAGTTCAGCCAGTATTTAATATCAAGTGAATGTGGTGTTTAATCAATACTATTCTGCTTTTGTTCCACGATGTGGAAAGCAGTGTCTATTCATTCAGTAAAGGTTAATGCCAAGGGTCAAGTGATTTCACACTCTCTGTAGGATTCACAACATTTCAGTAGTTCAGATGCCTTGGACAATGATGACTCAGTTGGACTGATTTATTGCCACTCTAAGGTCCTGCTTAATACTAAAGTGCTATCTTATGATAATACCTCAGAAAATAGCACTGATAAAAAAAGAGGCTATAATTACCTACATTTTGAAGTAATGTCTTCATCTCTAACATCCTATAAAGATGTAAGGTCCATTTAAAATGATCTGCTCCTTGTATTAGCAAGTCAGTTAAATCAGCTATTATCAGTGTTCTCTGGTTTATGAAATGCTATCTATGCAAAAGGAATCTGGCTGATGTATTAAGAAAAATGCAAATTGCAAGCAAATGTAATACTGTACCTCATTTAACATACATTCTAATGTATGTTAAATGTCTGCCTGCCCAAATAAAAAAATACTCTTCTAAGAAGACTGATTAATAAAACAAAAAACGGGAAAATTTTAAGACAATGTAGAATAAAAATATAATAAACATAGATATTCTAAGTGGTCTTCAGTATGTGATACCAATAGTATGTAAAATTCCTTCTATTTCTTTTCCTTTAAAATTTCTAACTTGAGGGTAGATAGGCAAAAAGGGGAAGACTATAAACTCCCCCTCAATATGATACACTAAAAATGACATTAGATGAGGTCATTGTCTAAATGTGAATGCATTTGACTTTGTCAAGGGTTCTAATTTTGAACATGTTAGGATCCCTGCTTATTATTCAGCAATGTCTTATTCAAGATGTGTTTTATATAATGAAAGAAGTTCAGATGTCACTAGGAAAATAGTGTGAGAAGAATTAATTGGAAGGCTTATCAGACAAAAGTAATTTAGAATCCAACTCTATCTAATATATCATTGAATGATGAATATATCAATCAATTAGCAAAATAAACTAAATTCTGCAAATTTGACTGAAGACATCCTATTATTATAAGTGGGAGGATATTTGGAACAGTTAATTACTCCTTATTTTAGGTTCTAAGTATGCAAAAATCCTTTATGTGAATTTTCAACACCCTTCTCTCCCCCCAATTACGGATATTTAGAAATTTCTTCTGACTTGTTTTAAATAATGATGTCATGTTTTCAATAACAGTATGGCAAATATAGAAGAAAGATATTTTAATGTGAATTAAATGGAAAAAAGATCCTGAATTCTTGCATCTGTGGGATACTGTGTTGTCTTACAAAAAAGATTCATCTGTGCAAAAAAAAAAAAAAAAAACAACAAAATGTTCATTGTTGCATTTATTGAAAATGGGCTAGTTTTTACAAAAAAATATAGATTACACGGCAACCAGTTTACTGTCTTTGATGGAATAAATTGTTACTGATAATATTAAATGTTTAGTCAGTAAATTTCTTTCTACTCTTTGACTGCTCCGAATAGGAAATGTCAAAAATATCATAGAAGGCTAAGAAAGATGCTGAAAAAATATTCTTAAAGACCAAGACAGTCCCTCTCCCCCCAAGCTCCTATGCTTTATTTTCTAGATTTAAAATGCTCTAAATAGTTCACAGTTCCAGTCAACAGATTTATAATATCTGACATATGTTGACTTTTTCCTCTCCCAAAAAAGTTTCACAATCACAATCTGAAATATAAATCCCTACAACCTTTCTAGTTAAAATTTCATACAGAAATTTCAATGGGAATAGCTATCATACTTCAGAGATACAAAAAAAAAATAAAATTCCAAAGATGTCTAGAACAGAAAAAAAAGTTTGCCTACTTAAAAAAAAAAAAATTTAAAAAAAATTAAAAATAAGAACCATTGTGTTAGAAAGGAAAGTTTGTCTTTTCACTTGTACAAGAATCTTTCTTTAATTTATTTAAAATAAGAATGCCTTGGATAATCTCAGTTTGTGATAACAAAGACTTTGTCACTCAATCAGACCACTGCACTGTTAAGTTCAGAACCTTGCCCGCAGGCCCAGTGGGCCTCCTATCAGACAACAGGAGCATCTATGGAAAAACACATATTCTTGCTGACCCTGTTGGGTGTGAGTCTCCACCTTAAAGAAGGAACTTTACTAATTTTTTTTTTTTTTTTTTTTTTTTTTCTCCCAGCACTAATCAGTATTAGATATGTTTTGCTGGTAGCGCTTTACAAGTTAACATTCAACAAATTTATATACAGAAGTGTACAAAAAGGTGTCTTTCTTAATCCTAAATAATCTTATCATGAATGTATACAGGTCCAAATCATATATAATACATATATGAAGAATAGCCATATATTTCTGCAATATCCCAAAATCATAGATAAGAACCAGAATTTTTGCATCACGTAATGAAATAAACAAGCTGGAAAATATGAAGATGGAAAAACTGGGCCAAAAACTATTGTTAGAAAATTTAGGATAACTGTATGATCCAATTATTCAAACATTTCAGCTTTAATACAAAAACAGGACTGCATATTGTTTCTCTTTCGGATACTGCAATGGAATTGTAGTACAGAGGACATTTTGTAGATTAAAAATTTACAAAATTTTAAAAAGAGTAAGCTGTAGAAAGAAGAGAATGGCCATTCAGACCAAGATCCCTGTAATACCTAGTAGGATACCAAGAATAAAAATTAAAAAAAAAAAAAAAAAAAAAAAAAAAAGCCTAAAATTAGACTTCAGAATCCGTATTTAGGCAATTAAATAAAAGGCTTAATTATGGAGGCTGCTAAGCAGCCAGGAGCACCTATTTTACTTAGTGTCATCCTATTGCAGTGGGGGCAGTTAACTAGCTGGCTCCTGAAAAATATAGCTGAGTTTCCAGACTAATTATGCAAAATGCTTGCTTTATGACAGAGTGCAACATCAGTGAGATTTATACAAGCAGATTCAGCTGCCTCTTATATACTGAGTGATACAGAATGATTTTGGATCTCCATTCATGTGCAAGTTGTATGTGATATGAATGAACACATGAATCAATCATGAATAAAGTGTCTATTACAACCCCGTTACTAGTTCTGATTTATGCTCTTCTATTCTGTTTTCTTACATTTTTATCACTTTTTTTGGTTTAGCCTTCAGCTGTACATGACTTTGGAGTTTGGGATGCACTTGAAGTTTAGTTATGTAACATTATCAGAGCACAAGAAGTAAATTAAAATATATACAAATTTTTTTTTCCAAATATTACAAATTTTTAAAATATTTATTTAAGAATTTAATTCTTAGGAAACACAAGTACTGATTTCATATTACTACACCACCTGAAAAGCACATTCAAAATAATGGAAAAGTTAATCTTACTTTTTTATGAAAAAATAGCACATTATTATAGATGATTCTGTTAAAGAAACGGTACAAAATGCGTCCATATGTAAAAAAAAAAACAACAAACTCCCCCCCCCCCAAAAAAACTACCCAAAAAACCCAATCAAAAATACCCAAAATCACCCAAAACAAAAGTAATCTGAATTCTGCTCCAACAGCTAGTGTTTCTCAGCAGCTGTGAAGTTCAAGACAGTATAAGAACCCTGTCAAGTCTTAGAGTTCTTATGGGACAGGTTTCCCTGCAGGACTGAAATGTTGATTTGTAGGAAACTTAAACAAAAATACCTTTTCTAAATGAGGTTATCACCAAACCTTGACATGCAGTCTTTTCTTCTAGAATTGTTGCTGTGCTTTCACTGAAGTGTGCAATGGATTTCATGCACTCAGGTGCAACCTGTTGAGAACACATATGTGCATCTCTAATTTCTTGAAATTTCTATCTAATCTCTTAAAATTTCTTCTAATATCTTAAAATTTTCAATTTGAAGTCTCCAACTGCTAATGACCTAGAAGATTCAGCAGCTAATGCCAGCATGCTGAACAAGACTGGCATCCTAACTGAACCCATTGGCTTTGGGAAAACAAGACAGTTTATGCTTCCAGCTGCACAAGAGTAAATGTGGCTTTTGATGCCACTGCAAGTTGCAATGGACAGCACAGCAGGCTGAAAGGGATAAGCAAGCTCTCAGATATTTCTCATGCTATAGCTTGTTTAGTCAGAAGAACTGAAACCAAGACAGGTCACCAAAACTAACTAAAAAAAAATCAGAATGGTAAAGAGTATATATTGCTTACCTTCTTATTTTCTTTCTTTCAATAATTTCTGCAAGCTTTTATTTATTTGGGAAGTGCAGATCACCATAACAGAGACTAGAAAAGAAGAATGTCCTGTTATTTTCAATTCTAATGGAAACCCCCATCTAATCTCAAAACTCTCATACCATTTTTAAAGTGCCATTATTCTCAACACTGTCCACAACGTCTGAAACAGGAACTTGTGGAACTGTAAGCCAAATATTTTACTCATAGTTTTAACATCATATCTCTCAAGTATATGCCCAGGACTACACTGTGTGCCTCCAGTCAGCAAAATTTTTTCTCAGTTCTCCATAATTTCACTTGCTATCCTCCTTACATCCTGCTGGCCTTGGCAAAGTATCCCTCAAAGGCATGGCACCTGTAGCTGTCCGCTCTCTGTTATACATAGCAGGGGCCACTGGAGAGTGCAGCATCCTGAATCCTGACCTCAGGAATATTCAACAGCCCTGAAAATTTTCCTCACCTGTGAACAAGAAGGAGAAAAATAATTCCATGAAACTGCATGCAGCTGTTTTACCATGCAGCCTTAGATTGGTTTTAATATCATCAGTTTTTGAATTGAAATGTTATACAAATATGTCATTCTTTATGACAAGAGCCAAATAAATGCAAATACTCTCATTAAACAGAAGCTTGAGTCTGGGGTATAATGTGGAGATCAAATGACAGAGGCAGTAGCTTTTGCTCAAGGAAAGCAAACGTAAGTGCTCTTCGTCTTAAAAGAGTGATGCCACTGCAGCACACCATTTGGGTTACACTGTTCTGGGTGCTACTTAGCATAAATATTCCAAGCCAGGTCTTCAGCAGCTATCATTAAGCACGAAAAAGTGATTCATCCCCAGACTGAAACAATACACTATTAGCTTCTGTGATAAATCTCTTATTTCTGCTGGAGTCTGGGCTTACCTGACCACACGCTGAAAAAAAGCCTCTAACTGCCCCTCAGAGATGGGACACATGCACACAGTCTCTTTGGTACAAAATACATCGTTTTTGAACACCATTTTTACCTGCAATATACATACATGTCCTATGAGTGAGGCCTCATAACTTCATTTCTTGACTGTGATTATCAAATAGCACAAACTAGGCGACAAGAGGAACCAGAACTCTCCGTGAGTCAGTCAAAGACAGCATGGTTTGTCTAGCTTGGATAAAGAAGCCTTTAATCTTTACATGCACATTATTTGTTCTGCCATTGCACAGTGCCCACCATGGTGAGACCCTCATCTAGAGCTAGAGCAAACAGACAGTATAAAATAGTGAAGCTCTTACCTCCTTTCATAACTGATGATATATCATCTTCTCAGTCATCTAAATACTGTGCTTACTCATAATGCTGACTGAAGATCAAACGAGCGTATAGACAGCCTCCCTCCACAACCTCCCATCCCTCTCCCCACACAGCTGTTCACATTGTATTTGAGGTCAGTCCAGTCAAAGCTACCTCAGCTTTGCTACAATTTCTGACAATACTGTAGTTTTTGGATGCCAGTGCAAACAAGCTGCCATCACATCCCCAGGATTAGGAAAGATTTTAAATTTCAATCAAGTTAGCCTTATTTGTTTGCCTTAGCTAAGATGAGGAGTTGTCAAACTACACGATTTCCATAGCTGTCAAGGATGTTTTTGAACATGCAAATCTGCAGTACATTTTATCGCAAACATTGCAAAAAGCTTTAAAACCAGGACATATGAAATATGTATACTTTTTTTTTTGGTTACAAAAAAGTATCTATCTCAGCATATAGGCCTTCACCCTGCATATCAATGTATTGCTGTCTCTTTTGTTTTGTAGCCAAATGGAAACAATAAAACATCAACAGCATTGTCAGCTCCTTCGATTTATCTTGTTTCAGCCTTTTATTATACCCAGGCATGAAGAATGTTATTCTTACTCCGTTTTTATTTTGCTTGGAAGCCTTGAAATTTTCTGATGATGTGATCTAATCTCATATACCAAGCTTAATTTACCCTATCAAGCAGGTATCCAAGAGAGGTGGATGTACAAGGCAGCTGCTTGCCTAACATCCTGGGCAATGATGAGGGATGATGAGCAGTCTGGAAGGTACTGGATTCATTTATCAGTTGTCAGATATACACTAGTCTTCCTCACTTGTGATCACACTGTCAACCCATGATCCAGAAAACATCTGACTGTGGTGTGTGCAGCACATTAAATGCGAGTAAAAGATGTCAGCATCTTAGCACTTAATGCATTAGAAACTGTTTACAATAACTAGATAATTATAGTAACTATTTCCAACACCCATCACCACTAATTAAAGTAAGTTCATTTGCACAACAAGTACATTTAACATCAATGAACTTTATTATAATAAAATATATTTTAGGAAATGTGTGTGTAAGCCCCAAACTCGTTACATTTTGGGGATTTTTAAACAAAGATGTATAAATTCATACAAAGTTTAAACTGATTTAATTTACTTTAGGCACACAGGCATCTTCTTTAGCTCTTTTACCCAACTCTCCTCTGTCTCCATAGCCCTCAGCTGCTGTTGATGCACACAGGGGCAGACGTGGTGGTCATTCATTAGCCATCAGGTCTGAGGATGAACCTTATGTTCTTCTAGCTGTGTTATAAACCACAGCAAACTGGGTCTTCCACTCACAACAGAATTCTGCCCTTTTCACAAGAAAACACTCCTCAAGTTTTACCTGCATAGAAGTTTTCCTCTTGGTTACAATTGGAGGTTTCATGTTTTATGGGCCAGAATAACAAGGGAAGATTTGAAATGCTAATGAAAGACACAGACAAAACAGACTGAAGGATCTGTTGGAGAAACTGCAGAATCAACCAAGATGCAGAGAGAGACAGTGTAAAGAGTACAGTATTTATCTCTATTGTGGCATGTTGCCTTCATCATGCGGAAATGCTGAAGACTATTCCCTGGTTTTGAGCCTTTAGCTTAGGTTCATTTTAAATCATTTCTTTTGAATAAGTGAGATCACTGTGTTCTGGTTTCAGGACCCCTATGCAAAATAACATGCTTCCCCACTTCCCACATGAAATAAACATACAGGAGCAAAACAGACAAGATTTCTTATTATATTTGGCAGTTAGTCTTATGACTCATCGCCAATATGCATTTTTTCTAGAAACACATTTGTTATAGTATATATAGTGTGTTAAAACCTTTAAATTCTAGAATATTATAAGACTTAGATGAGCACAGCTATTTCCAGTAGAGAAATACAGTTGTCAAAAAATAAGAGTGATTCAAATACTGCCCTTTGACTTTTTTTTTTTTAAGGACAAGAATCCTCTGTGCTCCCTCAGACATCTTCAAGTGGTTGTTGAAATGTATTATTCTGCATGTTTAATACCACGTAGGACTCTGAAGAGATGAAGTTATACAACGCCTTAGGCAATTATGAACAAGGATTATAGGGAAAAAGAATGCTGCAATGTAGGGAATAAGCAGCATGATATAAGCAGAATATTTGATATTTAGGGCAACAAAATAAATACCATGCTGTCTTGACTACCACAATGTAAGACACCATTTCTTTTCTATGCATCTCAGATCTATTTATCTGAACCAGCAATGTTCAAATTCATTAATGAAGCCATTATTGATTTGTGGAATGTGACTTAAAATCTCAGCAAACACTGAACAATCTGTGAGAAGCTCTTAAATACTGAACGTATGTAACTAGACATCTCAATTTAACAACCAGACATACATTTAACAGCATTAATAGCTAGGCACTTAATGGATCAATTCCGACTGTTTGTGTAATGTGGAAATAAAAAAGGCTTATTAAATGACAAGCTTTCCCTGGTTTGTGCTAATTAATTATACACTGCATCTGACTGCTAATTTAGTGGGGAAATGCAGCCCAAAACTGTGGTTTCTGCTTGAACTTTGCCTCAGCACCACCTAATTCTGCTCAGAGTGCAGCTGCGACCTGCCTCTGAACGACGGCAGTATTAAATTAGAGCACAAGGCCATCAATTTAATAAGTACTGTAGCAGGTAATTTGAATAAGGACAGTATTAGTATTCTGCCAGTGCACAACTAAAAGCAGCTGACCTTTCAGACCAGAGAAGATCCTTGAACACATCTAGCTGAATTGGTGAACACAGTAATAATCTGACCATGTTAAGAGTGCCAAGAGAGACTTTTACAGCTCTGCACCCGTTACTATATATCAGCTATTCTACAGTATACAAGAACACTTTATGTACAGAAAAACAAGGTTATAAATAGAACAAAGGCAATGTGAAAGATATATTTCAAGTGGCACATTTGAAAATTTTCCTTATTACCTTGATTTATGGTATAAAGAATGTAAAATTAATCAATGCACATAAAAACGCACTATGAACACCCACATAACAACCCAGTGACTTTTTACCACAAATTTAGTACCAGGAAGAACACAAGTATGTGTTGCATGGTAAAAGTAAAGCATATAAAATTATTTTGCCATCATATCTGTTTTTAAAACAGAAGCATAAGAAGAACATAGCATTTTTTCAGAAGAAAGTGAATGTTTTGCAGCTAATTGACAAGGGTTTTTTGAGGTTTATAACTACAATAAAAATTCCATATCAACAGACTCTTGGTGTAGTTACAGCACTAAGTGAAATTCCCTTAAATTCAGTGAATCCACTTTGAAAGGAATAAGGAGGATTTATTTCAAGGGTCTGTCTATAAATATTAAAGATCACACACTGATAGCAACAAAAGAAAAATCATGATCATACTCATATGATTGATTCACTCATATGAATGATTCGTATGAAAAACCAGAACAACGACTTTCTGGTTTGCTCATTTTGTGAGGAATTGGTGGCAGAGGAAGGTATTTTCTTTAACTATGTGAAGGGAAGGTTTTTAAAGAGCAGATAATATTAATCTGCAGGCATCTCAGACATATCTTCTAGAAGAGCTTTTTAAATAGGAGTAGGGTTTTCCATATGGTCCTAACACCTATTTGTCAAGATGTCCCTTTAAGTAACTCTCAGAATGATATCGTGGAAAAGCACGCTACCATACCAGAACGGCTCCAGAAGCTGGGACTCACAGTAAAACCTGACTGAGGGTCTTGTCATTTATTTCCTCCTGAAAGATACATTTTAGGCCCTCAGGTCCTGCCATATCCACCAGTTATTTCAGAAATGGTCATGCATTCATGTACTGTCAGTGATCATACAAAAAGCTGTTCACCAATGCATGACTGAAGTGTTTAGCAATACTTGATGCCCCTCAAACTGGCAGGCCATTTATTTTCAATGACATAAACCTGTTTAACATGATTTTCCTAGACCTTAACATAGAATTGCACAAAAAAAAAAAAAAAAAAAAAAGTGAAGTTTAAAGGCAACAGTTCTATGGACATATGAATTGCTAAATAGCTAAGAAAGATTTAATATTTATTTTGTGTCACAGTGCACGCTGGTTTTTGAAGCATTGCTTGCAAATATTTGACACAGTCTGAGCTTTTAAACCTGTTGTCACAGCAAACAGATATAAGTTAATTTTGGACATTTACCTTTTATCCTCCCAAGCTGGAGCTAATGAGAGCCACTGGTTCAGGCTGGCAGTAGGACTCAGCAGAAGAGCTATGCATATTTATGCAGACTCCTGGAAACTGACACAGTTTGTCACATCGCCTCAGAAGCCAATTCAGAATTTCAGACCATTTTTACTTTCCTTAGCACTGGCAGGAAAATGGCATGAATTTGGAGGGACAATTGATATTTTGATATTAATATAATACTGAGCACTTCTTTAATGGCAGAACCCAGGCATACATCATATTGACAGACAATTTACAAAATGGTATTGTTCAGTTAAAATATGCATAAAGCATTGTGGGCTATATAAAATATTTATGGTACAGATGAAAATGGCAGGTTAGAGGACCCCTCTGGGGCAGAAGGAGTCCAGTCTGGAAGGAACACAAAAGAAAAACAAAATGGAGGATAAAACAGCTGATATGGAAATGGAGAGGATAAAGCCACATATGGAGGTGACTTGCTCTCTATTAAAAAACGTGATCCTCACTTGTGGTTTCATAAAGTCCCACACTATTCCTACTATGAAAATGTTTTCATTCTGCACATATTTCAGATTAAAATAAGGGTATTGTTCCAGATTACAAGTTTAGCAAGTCTGAAAGTGAACTCTGTGATGGGGGGGAAAAAACCCTCAAAATTAGAACAAAATATTAAAAAAGAGACCAAAACTGAGGGATGAGCAGGGATTAGACAAACAGGACCACATAATTCCTGGTTGGTTTGTTTGTTCATCCCAAATTCTAGCCTAATTCATTCCTGTACCTAGTAACAGGCCCAATGCGATCAGCATATTTATACCCAACTCATCCTTAATGAAAAGATCCATAAAATCAAGGATTGATAAAAATAGAATAAAGGAGGAAGATGAGAAAGAATAAGATATGTAGGGGATTGAGATATCTAAGGAAAAAATACTCCTTTCCTCCCCCATCTATTTCAGCCTGTGCAGATTCTGCAGTTGCCCAACATCAGACAAGCTTCCTCCTAGTTTCCTGGGCTAAATTAATGCTGGAAATTGAAAATCATGAAGTAGACCTGTAAATCAGCAATTTTCAGGAAAAAAAAAGTTTCACAAACTCATTTGAGTTTTCTCTCTAGTTTTCTCATCCTTTGGACCTCCTTATTTTTTTTTATCTTATTTCCCACAGTTTAAAAAAAGGTATCGTTGCATGTTTAAGCCGCAGAGGACTGAGTGCAATGTTAAAACATTACACAAAAGACACATGGCAAGATATTTCCATTAAACTTACACTGCATAAAAATGGAGGGTAAACGGGACATGATTCATTCACGAACAGAGCCTTTAGTCTGATTTGTGGCAGGAAGCATGCTGTCATAGGCTAAGAATCTATCAAATTACCTTTTCTGCAATTATTAAAATTCCTTCTCCACCTTGCAAGTGAACTTAATTTCAAGTGCCAAGAAACTCCCCAGTGAGCTTTCCCATCAAATATTTCATAACTAAAAAGTTAAATACATCTGCTAAAAGAAGACAAGTAATAGTATAATCCGTATTATTTTAAAAAGGCATGCAATTTCAGAAAGTACTAATACTAATAATATACCCACCAGTTTAAGTGTGATACTGTAAAATACCTTACCTGCCAGTCTACATATGTAGCAACCACAGTAACTGTACATACAGATGGTATTGCTTAACAGAAATTGCTTAACTTTGGAACTGTAGTGTTTGAGGTCAGTTTTAAAACAGCCAAGCGGAAAATGATAATTACTGTAATAAATACTGATTTTCTTCAAGGCACCCATGTCATATTAGAAAAAATTCAGTGTCTTAGCTCTACTTAATTAGGCAAGTCATGTTTTCACTAACTTAAATGGGAAAAAAGTAGTCTATAAATTTGTTAATTAACTAAATGTATTCTGGCATTTCTGACATAGCTACAGTTCTGGAGAGAAGGAAGCAAAGGGGTGAAATCACACTATATAATATAGTAGAAATACAATGATGAACCTATCTTTCTAGACAAATACATGATTTTTCACTGCTAAACCTGAAGCTCTCACAAAAGAAACAATGACAACCAGATCCTCTTCCCCACTAGCAATATGTCTTTTAGAATTCTTTTTAAAGATGAGATTATTGGCTGCAAGGGTAAAAAGTGTTGGAGTAGGAACAGTTTCAGAATGTTTCAGCATAAAGCAAGTTTTGCATCCAGTCCTGAATATAACAGAAATAGCAATTTTGGTGGCTGTCTTTTTTGGCTGGCTGGTTCTTTTGGTCTCACTCCCTTTTATTGGCACTCCCTTTTATTGGGTTCCAGACACTTTGGATGTGACTGCTTTGAAGGTTTTGGCTCCGGCACTACTGCTGTATTGACAGGACATTTTATTGTTTCAATTGAACACTGCAAAGGAAGGCTGTGATTGAGAAAAGTTTCTGTTGGTGTGAGGACTAGTCCCTCACCAGGACTTTTTTAAATCACAACTTTGAATGGATCTGTGTTCAATGGAAAGCCAGTGCCACATCACAGTATAGAATTTTTATAAGGACAGTAAAATAATTTGGTTTTGTTTCTGCATTTAAACAAATAACAGAATCTCATTTCCTTCACTTCTTATAGTCAATAACCTCTCTTTTCTGTTTCTGTGCTAAAGAAATTTAATGAGGTTTTTACATTCATTGTATAATGGAATTAATCTTATCTGAATCCAGCTTTGATAATCCCAATCATACTTGCACCTTGGTAAGAGCTCTGCCAGACTTTAATTGCGTTTTCCTCTTCATCCATATTCCTTTTCACACAATAAATATCTTTCATGCCATCAATGACACAGCCTCTTTGGCCCTATTATTTCTGTGACTCACCACAGGAGGAAAAAAGCTAATCCTTATAAACATCCCTATTCCGTGGCTCTACGTTAGTGCTTCTCGGGAAAGAGCTCTCTAAAAACGCTAGAAGGCATTAAAATTGTTAAAATTTAAGAGTGGACTGAGAACCAAGTAGAAAATGTGTCACATAACAACAGAAAACTATTTATGAAATCCTGAAAAAAGTCAGATCTTGAACACAACTTCAAATCACTTTGACTCAGAAGAGCATCAAAGAGCAAGGCAGGGCTATGGACAAAGATCCAATGCAGGGAACAATTTTCTGTGAGTTTAGGAATGTATCAGGAAAAAAAGAACCTAAAAGTAATAAGATGAGGAATCATATAACAAAGATCTCTGCAGTCATTAAGGGTACACTGAGATGTTTAAAGAATAATTAATAGCCTGAGAACTAGCAGACATTTAGGGAACCAGTTTCAGCACAAACAAAAGTAGCCAAGTGCATTATGCAGATAATCAGATGAAATCTTTGGCTCAGGATACTGTCAAGTACAGATTCCAAAAGGATTCAAGGGGCATAAGCCCAGATCTGCATCCTTCTGTATGTCCAGTTCTCTGCATAATATTAATGCTCAAGAATATCATATATCATGCTCAAAGAAAACTCCAAAGAAAACCTGTCCACATGGTTACCAAGACATGGTCAAACCCGCTACATCACTGGAATTTTCTCAAAAAATCAAAAGTTAGGTTTTCATGGCTATCATTTATGTTTTGTGGTAAAGTATAAATTAATGGAATTATCTTTCTTCTCAAATACTTGAAGATTATAATCATGATCCAGGTCCAAATCTCAGTTTATTAATTTAAAATAAAACAAAGCAAGCCACAAACATTACATATACCTGAATTCAGACCATGGGTTTATCATTCTCTTCTCAGTGTCTGTTGAAATCATCACAGTCCTGCTATTCATACTGATAATTCTGGCATAATTTTTAATTTGGTCCTCTTCCTAAGGCTTCAATCCTAAGCATAACTAGTGTGCTGATTTTTCTTGCCTGAAGAAAAATCCCCAATATTCTGTCTAATCTATTCATCCTCATAGCTAAATCACCTCACATCCTGATTACTGAGACATCATCTTGATCACACTGTTAAATGAAACCTTGTCCCCCTCATATCCTTCAGGGTGCTACTGGAAAGATACAATGCAATGCTCTTTTTCAGGTGATCTGTGTCTATTTATAATACAAACAAGCCACAACATTATTACTAATAAAAATAATAATATCATGGTAAATGTAAGAATAATACTTGAAAGTAAATTTTAAACACTGCAACACACAAATCTCAAACAAATATCTATTCTCCTTTCAGTTTTATTAAGGGAGACATAAAATGACTTGAATAACTTCTCTGTTTACAGTGGTTCACACAAGAGGAAAAGTCATTATCTTCCAATCTTGACTGGCCAAAAGGCCCTATAACAGGCAATTCAAAATGTCTAGGGATTTTTCTAAGGGTTGCCTTATGCTGTTCTAGTTCTTGGGTTTAACTGAAGCCCCCAGAGCAATAAAAGACAAATATCCACTAAAAAGGCAATACTTCTTATTTTGGTGTTTCTTCTTGGATTTAGAGAACCATTTCAGAACCAAAGAATCAAAGAGCATGTTGGGCTGTTAGGGATGTTTAAAAGTTATCTAATCCAACTCCACTGCCTTGGGCAGGAACACCTTCCACCAGATCAGGTTGCTCAAACCCCCATCCTTTCTGGGCTTGAGCACTTCCAGCTGGGGCAGCCACAGCTTCTCTGGGCAACTTATTTCACTGCCTCACCACCCACACAAAGAATTTCATCCTAGACTCCAATCTAAACCTTCCCGCTTTCAGTTTAAAGTCATTACCCCTTATCCTATTATTCCATGCACTTGACAGAAGACCCTCTCCTGCTCTCTTGTAGTCTCTCTAGGCACTGTCTAGACTCTCTAAGGTCTCACCAGAGTCTTCCCTTCCTCAGGCTGAACAACCCAAGTCTCTCAGCTTGTTTTCATACCAGTGGTGCTCCAACCCTCTGATCACCTTTGTGTCCTACTCTGGACTAATTCCAGCAGGTCCTTGTGCTGGAGAGGTGGATGCAGTATTCCAGATGGGGTCTAAGAATAGAGGAGCAGAGTAGAAAATCACCAGTCTGGCCTCACTGTCCATGCTTCTTTTGATGCAGGCCAGGACACATTTGGCTTTCTGGGCTGCAGGTGCATACTGACACCTCATGTCCAGTCTCTCATCCAACAGCACCCCCAACTCCTTTGCCTCAGGGCTGCTCTTGGTTGGTACATCCTCCAACCTGTGTTGATACTGAAGATTTCTCTGACCCTTGTGCAGGACCTCGCACTTGGTCTTGTTGAACTTCATGACAGAAGCTCACACAGACCCACCTCTCCATCTTGTCAAGGCCTTTCTGAATGTCAAACCTTCCTTCCACCATAGCAGCAGCACCCCTCATCTTGGTGCCATCTGCTGACACTTTCAGATGGTGCACTCAATCCCACTGTGTGTGTAATTGATGACAATATTAAAAAGTATTGATCCCAGTACAGAACCTTGAGGGACACTGTTTGTTCCTGGTTTCTACTTGAACTCTGAGCCATTGTCTGCAACATGTTGGACAAGGCCATCCAGCCAGTATGTTACTCTTCTAGCAGTCCCTTCATCAAAACCATATTTCTCCTGTTTATAGAAGAAATGTCAAAGCTTTACAGAAGTCTAGGTAAATGACATCCACAGCTGTCCCTTTGTCCACTGATGCAGTCACTTCATTTCAGAAGACCACTAGATGAATAAGGCACAACCTGACCTTAGTGAAACCATGTTGGCCATTTCTAATCAGCTGCTTGTCTTTTACCATATCTTCCATGAGGATATGTTCCCTACTGGGCATGAAGGTAAAAATGACTAGACAGTATTTCTAAGGATTCTCCTTTTTTAACTCTTTTTAAAAATGAAGATGATTTTTCCCTGTTTTCAGTCATGGGGGACTTCACCTGATTGCCATGAGTTTTCTAAGATGATAAGGAACTTGGCAATCATGTCATCAGGACTCTAGGATGCATCTCATCCCATGGACTTATATGTTCCTCAGGTGGTCTTGAATCTTACCCCACTTACAATAGGAGGGAATTGATCCCCCAAATTCCTGCCTTGATGTTCAAGTGTTTGAGAAGTTGGGGAAGAGAGATTATCATTGAACACTGAGCTAAAATATCTTTTTGAGTACCTCATCCTTCTCTATGTTGGGTCTTACTTGTTTTCCTGTCTAACTTTGGAATACATTTACTTAAGCTGCATAAACCAATAAGTGATGGAAAAGACCTTAAATCAAATACTCTAAGAAAGAGAACACCATAAATGACATTGTATATAATTTACAACTTTTTAACAAGTAAATTGTGTTTCTTGAACTAGAAAATTCACACAGCTTTGTCTATAAGCATACAACTAAGTGAAGAGTAAAATTATTTGTAATGAATTGCACTTTGTAAGTCACTGAAAATGAGAGGTTTAAAGTATAACTGGTTGAACAACTCTGAGATCGTATCACTCTGTGTAATTTTAAAAATTGAAATAATAAAGCTTCTTAGGCTACCTGACAACAATAGTTTTGAGGAAATTTAATGCACTGGTGTGAGACAGTGACAATTATGAAAAGGGGAGGTGTAAATTAGCTTAGGTAAACCTGTGGAAAGGCAAGCTGCTTTCCACTGATCAAACATGCCTTTAACAAAGCCTTTTTTAAAACTATTCATATGTAGTTATTTCTGTTCAGAATTAGATAAAAGCAGAAAATGAGGTGTTAAATTGGAATAAAATATCAAACAATATCATACTATATTTAAACCAGAATCAATATAATAGCCTCTTTTAGTACTGTATTTCAGGTTTTGGGATGCAGGTCCTGTAGCATCAAGAAGAGACATAACTGGTAAACCAACAAGTCAACAAAAAAGTTATAAAAGTACCTTAGATCCTTATGATACCAAAACCCAGAAGAAAAACAGGAAATGGTCCTACAAACATTGTGTTTATGTTTATTATTGTGATTTTTTTTTTAATAACTAAATTAACTCTTCCCATGCTAAATTCCTTAGATCAATAATTTCCTAGGAACTATCAGAAGCTTTACTTTATGTAATTTTTCACAACAGCTATGATTAAAAAATAAACCTCAGAAGACATGAAAAGGAAAACATCACCATAACAGGTCAGACCAAAGTTGTGAGTAAGACAGAAACCTGTCCCCAGTACCACCTCTAGAGGAGGAAGTGTACATGAAAGAGGAGATTCATGGAGAAATTCTGATATGCCATTACATCTTTCAACAGTTGCACCTTCTGGACTCTGGGTTACATTCCAATCATGTTTACTAGCCATGAGAACTTACTATTCAAAATCTTGACCAAATCTAACCTGTTGCCTTTACCTCCATTACAGCCCATGGCAATGAGTTGCACTACACATTTCAGAGCTATATGAAAACTACTTCCTTTGTTAACTTTTAACCTGCTACCTGAATACTTCTTTCAATAAAATAAGCAGGAAAACACAAAGGAAACTGAAAAGATTTTTTTTCATACACCCTACTTGTCTTCTGGAGCAGTAATAACCCTTCAGCTGCTAGAACAACAGCAGATGTGCAGTAGATGTTTTACATCATGTTGCTGTTACTTGGGGAATATCACCTTCCAGATTAGTAGCAATACATATCACAACATGAAGACTTTAAAAACAAATGCCAAAACAAAACCTACCAAAACAACTCTCTACTATAAAGACTTCAAGACAGAATGAGCTGTAATAGGACTTTCCAGTAGGGGCACTGCTTTACAGCTAAAGAGAGAATTTTGAGCTCCTAAGCATGAAAAAGGTCTTCACTTTGTAGTGAAGTGTCCCTGCTAACCTCAAGTTCAGCACTTAATTCCAGACCAGCACAGCGCCTCTGTTATCGCACCCTTGCACTGGTACAGAGAGAGGATGGACAGCTCTGTGAGGCTGTGGCTTTCATTTTGTGAACAAATGGGGAAAAAGGGAGAGCAAAACTATTTCTAATTGACACTTGTATGTGGAATTGGGTCTTGGAGGTGAGAGGCTAGTATAGTAATTCTATATTGCAGTCCAGCTCCAGCTACTCTTATTTCTGAACCTAGATGGATAATGACAGGACTATGGAATGGAGAAAGTTGTAAGGTCTGAGCTATACTATAGATATGGGAAAATAATTATTTTTCAACTAATAGAAAAGTGCAAGCAGAAGAACAGGGCAAGACGAAAATAATTATCCAGTAGTCACATGATGATATGCATTACTCCAGGTCCAAACTACTTCATCAGAGTACAAAAAAATCCTGTCAAAATTAGGACAAAATAAATGAAAATATCACCCATTCAACTATACTAAAAGGCAACAAGACTTACTTGAAATAGACACCATAAATTTTATATATATATATATATATATATATATATACACACACATACTCTTACGTGAGAAACAAGACCTAAATTGAGTTGACAATGACCCTGCTAGTCAGTGATTATTGTTTCTACATCATATATTTCTTTACCAGATAAGTTATTCTACAGAAGATTAAGTTAGGTTGTCAAGTGGCATTCCTCATGATGATCTTATATAATGGAATAGAAAAATAGTGTATAAAAAATAACAGCATCTAAAAAAAAGTCTCTGAAAGCAAATTACCTTGTAACAGGCAGAAAACAACTTTCATGTCTCAGATGAAGCATTCTGAAAAGAGAGTCTGCACATGGAATAGACTTTCCATGGAAGTGGTGGAATAACCACTCCTAGAAGTGTTTAAAAGGCTTGTGAATGTGGCAAATGGGGTCACAGTTTAGTGGTGAACATGGAGGAGCTGGTTTTATTTTATATGGTGCAGGATAAAGAAAATAAATTAATAAATTATTTATTAATAAATAAATGTATTTATTTCTATGAATTAAACTGCAGAACTTCATTTACTACAGTTACAACAGCTTGATTTTGTATGCTAGTGCAACAGCTATCTAAGTTTGTTTGTGATAGGCTAAACACTAACCATGGTTTATGTTCAGTTTGTTATTCATGTCCAGACAAAATTTTGCCAAAGCACAGCATACACTCTACTAGCAGAGAGCCAAAAATTTTTCAGTAAAGGAGGGATTGTTAGGATTTGGAAGGAAACCTGTGAGCTGGCAAAAATTATGTTGTACTTTGTTGCCTCAATGGAGTAATGTATTTCTCAGGTGTTAGAACAGAAAGAGGTCCAAGCTTTGCAACTGTGTGGCCTGAAGAATTTCTAAAGGCAAAGTATATATAGATCTAACCACAGGCTATCAACAGCTATCAATAGGAGTCGAATTATGATCCCTTCTGAAAGGTAGATGTAAAATTTACCCCTTTACAAGAGAATTCAGCATGAGAAGAGAGGAAAAGAGACTGGGAAGCTGTGTCATCCCATAGCTGCTGTACAGCACCTGGCCTGTAACAGCGGGTCCTGGCTTCCATGCCATTTATCACTAACCAGCTAACCATTTATCAAATTTATACAACATAACAGAGCTAAAAAATGGTCAATAGCAGATCCATTAACAGCAGAGCCTCTTATGAGGATGGGATGCTAAAGAAAAGGGGCTGAAGAGACAGGGTAGTGTTCTAATTCCTGGCCCTACCACATGTACTCAGGAAGCGTTTACATCCACATCTTCATATACATTTTATAGCTATTAAATACATTTAAAAGCCATTTATAACTTCTCCATTGCATGAGAACCTGAGCTCTAAACTTAATCATGTGAGAAAAAGTGAGGGGTTTTGTCTGCTTTGAGCCTCTGAATGCCAAGAAAAGCTGTTCTGTCTTTTTCAGTTTAGCTCCTCTGGGATCAGGCTTCAAATGCCACAAAATCCCATGCAGCCCACCACATTGATTGTGCACTCTACTGAGTGCCACAGAGAGGAAATTCTGCCTGTTCACCCATTTGTTATCAAACACTGACCAGGTGTCCTGGTTTAGGGCAGTTTCTGAAAACAAACTGCACATTTCTTTCCCTCCCCTTCGCTCTCAGAACCAGTCTTAAAGGTGCAGAACTTAATATCCAGCATAAATAGGACAATTGGGGATGCAAGCATCATGAAGTTACCTCAAGACATCAGGATAAGATTTCTCACATATCCCAGGTATTTTGGTTTATTGTGTTTGGTTTTGTGTGGGTGGTTTTCAAATTTTGGGGAGTTTTTTGGGAGTTTTGTGAGGCTGGTTGGTTGTTGGGTCTGTTTGTTTGTTTGTTTGTTTGTTTGTTTGTTTGCTTGGGGGTGCTGGTTGGTTTTGGTTCTGGTTTTGATTTTTTGATCTGTGATTTTGTGGGCTTTAGGAGTGTTTTTCAGAGTTTCTTTTTTTGGTAGGCTTGTTTTGGTGGTTTATTTTGGGATTTTTTGGCAGTGATGGAAGGCCAGGAGGTGTTGAGCAAACCTACAAATATTAGGAAATTTTCTCCTTTGTATAGATGAAAAGCTCAAATTTCATTCTAGATGTACAGTAGACATTGCTGTAAACATCCCTTGGTGGAGGTATGATTTGATCTGGAATTGCTATTATTTCATTTACATCTCTGTGCTGCTGTACCTTTCTACCCAGAAAAGAAAGATTGAGGCTGAGTCTTGGATCCCCTCAATATTCTTTCCATGTCTTTCTTGTGGCTACAAGAATGCATTTTCCTATCTATCATATTAAGATCTAGTTTTAGTATTTAGAGTGTATGTATAAATACTTATTAAACAGTTCTAAAACAAGTTTTGTTTATAAACCAGTTTAAAAAAATTCTGTGGCAGAGAAATTCTTCAGAAATGCTTGATCTTGCATTGCTAACAAAATATTAATAGCTTATTCACCAAGCACTAAAACACATTTCAACTTACTAAATTTCTCTAAGTTATTTCTATCTGTGTTCTCAAGCATGAATAAGTTTGTACACATTCTTAACTGGCCCTATTTACATACATCATTTCTGGGGAAGGGTTAATTACTGCTCAGTGTTAATGAGAATGGAATATCCTTGCTGTTATATTGAATGTCAAAAGTCATTTAGGAAAGCATACTGGCCAGAAAAATTTGTATTCTGGATGAAATATATAAGTTTATTTATAAACCAAAATCTGAAAAATATGAGTTAAATTCCAAACACAATATTCCCAGAATCAGCTATCCTCTTTCACAGACTTGTACAAAGCAATCAGATTCTTAGCTAATCCTAAGCTTATTGGCATTCATTTATTTGAATACATTATTTGGTGTAGATATGTTCACAATCTAGCACTCCCAGTGATACTGAAAAGCCATATTCTCAGCACTCTATAAGCAATAGAAGAAACAATCTTCCACTTTAACTCATTATTTCTTAAATTATATTTTTGTACTTTTGTAATATGACATTTCACAAATACTAACTTATCAATTATTAAGGAATTATACTACTTTTTTTTGTTTGTTTTGAAACATCCCAGCTGCATGGGTATAAGTCAAGAAATCCACAAGGAAGTTCTTTCCTAATCTCTTTATAAAACATTTCTTGTGTATTATATCCCATTTTCTGAAAACATTATCAAATGGTATCAAATATTTCCAGTAAAGCTTCTTCTCAGAGTGACTTTTGCCCAAACCAATAGAATTAAGAGATGATGTAAAGAAAATGGCACAGTAAACAATAAAGATAGAGCATTTAGTCATATGAGGAGACTGAGCCAATATATAGATATTCACTACAATATGTTATGAATAAATATGTTGACACTTATTTTTGCTGTGCAGTTCTACATAGGTATGTTTCAGAATATTGACCAACCAAAAAGGATTTCAGTTGAAAACAGTTTTTAGGCAATAAACAAGAAGAACCAAATTTGGGTTTTTTGGGGTTTTTTTTATGACACAATGTATTAACAATCAAATGTGAGAAATTAATCTCACTGTGAAAGGCTGCACATTGTCTACAGAACTTTGAATCTGCTACCTTATCTGTATCTGACAAAAGTGAATTCCCCAAAGAAGTATTTTTACCACTTAGAGAGATTTCAAAATATAAGGGTTGAAATGCAAAGGTGGGAAGTTTGTACTTAAACCACTGGGAGCACGGCTGTGGTCCATCCTGAAAGGGATGGAGCACCAGGAGGCCCCTGCGGAGGGGTGACAGTGGAGTGCACGTCTACTCCAGAGGCTGTGGCACCTCTGGAGGTCACAGAATAGCAGACACAGGTCAGTAGCAGGCAGTTCTCCAAGAACATTGCCACAGGCCACTTTAACCATCATTTTCGTTTCTACCTGTTTGTATCTATGCACAGGCCAAACATATCTTATGAGTCATGAAGTGCACATATTTTTAGGCACGTACCTTGGGGTGCAAAGGAGAGCTGAGGGAATAGTAATAACAGTAAAACCTGCAGCAACAAGTATGTGTTAGTCTGACACTAATGGGTACAGTATGGATTTTGTGTCATTTTGCCAGAATGGAGCAGGAGTGTCAAGGTAAAATTCAATTTGCTGCTATACTCTTGCAAGAATATCTGCATAACAAAAAGGTCAAGTGGCCCAAAAGAATATCTTTTAAGGTATTAGACCTGAATGGCTGTGCACAGTCTACCTAGAAAAACCCACTACATCCCATCCAGTCTACCCCTGCATTAAATAAAATGGACTATATTCTGCTGCTCTGATCTTTTAAGTTACTCTTTTTTTTTTATTAGAAAATTAGAAGTGAAAATGGATCTAGAAGAGATGATTTGTGACAGCCATGGCAGATTGTGCATCTGACAAGTGTAAGCTCTAAGAATAAAAGAGCTTTTGATAATTTTATTCTAAGTGACATTCGATGGGATTTAGGCTTCTACATTACTCAGACACTTTTGAATTTTTTCCCCATAAAAGGAAAAAAACAGAATCCATTCATCAGACGAAAATATTTCAATCCTAGCTCCAAGCTGCAACAGTTCTCAGGGAGGCAGCTTCAAGATGTAACAGTGGTTCATACCAGAAATGACACAGCAAAAAAGCCTGCCAAGCGGAGGCAAAACCTTCCCTACTTCTGCCACTCAGATAAAGACACTCATCCAGACTATGAGATATTTGTGGTCTTTAGTTTTGATGGCTGAGTCACCCTCCTAACTGAATGTTAATGAATCATGGATCAGAGCCATACTGTCTCCTTTTAGACCTGAAATTTGGGATGAAAGTAATAAATGTGGGGGAAGAAACAATAAAATCACAAAGACATGAAAATTACTGAGAAAAATTTAATATGCTGACATTACTGCATAAGTGGATGGTATGTTGTTGTGTCGTTGGTTTATTTTAAAAATACCTAAATAAATTGCAATCCACTTCTGCAATACTTGTTCAAGTATTAAAAACATCTCAGGAAACCTGAGATGCTTATTTCCTGCTGGAAACTTCCAGAATAAAAGTACTGTAAAGAAAAGTCAAGTAGCGCAATCACATTTAGATAAGATTCATAAACAACAAAAACATTTATGCTACCCATAAAAATCTTAATCTCCTCAGGTCCCTTTGGACGTGTTCCTTGCTGTTTTTTGCTCTATAGAGCTACTTAAACAAGTACAGAGAGGTTGTAAGGTTTAAAAACAAAGTCTCTTTAATCAGAGAGGAAAGTCTGTGCAGGTGGAAAAGTGGTTGATATTTTCAAACTAAGGTGTTTAGCCACACAGTTCCCACTGAAATTAATTAGAGGTGAGCAGATTATTCTCTCACCTTGTTTAAAGAAGCCTCAAACACATAATATTAATGAGTAAAGGGATGGGAGGAGAAGAAAAAAGTGAAAGCCCCATAAACTTTTTAAAGACAGATAGTCTAAGCTGAATGTATGTTTCAGTTGTAAAAGCCAAAAGATTTGGATGCTTTGTGTAATTTAGTGCATACCAATACACAAAGCTTATTAAGAGTACTCAGGCCTCTTGGGTTACTGTATAAGCATGAATTATTTCATAAACATACCCGGTAGCTCAAGGTGTATGCAGGCACACAAGGGAAAAAATAAAGGACGGCAATAAACAGAAAAAAGATTTGCAAATTGAAATTTAAGGCTGACACATCCCCTAATTTTTCTCTCAGAGATTGGTATAAGGCCAAGTATTATATCAGTTTTATTACTTTCAGTATAAGTTAAATACAGATATAAAATGGTATTCCTTTTCCTTGGAAATTCAATGCCAGTCATATTGAATATATTTGCAGTTGAAAGCTATGAAGATCAGGTTCCCAAAAAATGCCTTACCCATTACTTGGCCAGTCAAAAGGCTACCTTTTGGTAATTTCCAATTTCCATTGGGATATACTGGTATATTTTATATATTTAAAAGATTTAGCTATAAATCAAAGGATCATCATCCTCATCTTTAAAAAGAAACTATTTCCCAGAAAGAGTACCATTGTCACTGGATTATCTCTGTAAGCATTGCCTTAGACACAACTTTCCATATAAAGAAAGTGATGATCTCTTTCCAACAGCCACCTCAGGTAAGGAACAAACTGATGGATACTCCACTCATCTTCCCTGTTATTTTGAAACTCATGCAGAAACTTTTAAGTCCCAAACCTTTCAATTACCCCAGTTTGCTTTGAAATAAATAATGTTGAATGGCCATTCAGAAGTCAGGTAAGACTTTCATTTCTGTTTTGTGGAAAGAAAAAGCAACAACTTGTGGTGTTAGAATACATTTTACTAAACACATCATTTCTAATTAGTTGTTGGCAATGAAAATGAATGGGTTTATTCCTCTTAAAACTTATAAATGCATCTAACTAAAAGAGGGGAGACCTTATCAAGCAGTACAGAATGTAATGGTGTTTTCATCTAAGGGATGATGTTTTTTTCTATTAAAAAAAGAACTCTTCCAAAATCAGGCATGGTGGCCTCAAATTTTCTTCTTCTTTTCTTGTTTCCCTTATTTTCTGGAATGTTGGCATTGTTTTCTGCAATCCAGTGCTGACAAAAAATACTGAAATAAATATTATGGCTTTCTATGTCAAGTTCTATGAGGATGTGTTTTATTTTCATGGGTAGAAGCAAGAAGCACTTCGGAGCCTCCTTCAGAAACATGACACTGTCTTGATCTATATGCCTATGCTATTGTTTTTATTCACCTTTCACCTCCCACTGTATCTGTATTAGATAATCCCTAAGGATGACTATCTAAACAAAAGATAAATTTACTCTAAGGAGCCAGCCATTCAGTCTGCCATGGTGGGTTCTGACAATGCAAATACAGAATGGCTTCCTCCAGGTTTTTAAGTTAATACAGAGCTCCTTATCACCATCAGTCCATGAGGCCACAGATCAGAGTTATATTCTTGGTTATGTTTTGTGCATCATCATAGTTATCTATGCTCATGAATTCCAAAATAATGTACAAGAAAAATGAGCAGAAAAACGTGATAAAGAGTCCTTTCCAATTTGTTCTAAATGCCCCAATTTGTTGGCTCATGGCAACAGCCTGTCCTAACCCACATATGTAAAGAGGGAAAAAGTTCAAATCTAGCCAGCACAAGATTAAGACACAAAAAAAGCCAAATGTAGGTAATCAAAATTGTAATTCACATTTATTTACTGTTAAGAAAGAGAGCAGGGAGTAAAGATAAGAAAGCAGAGAAAGTCAGGCAGTCACCACCAAGGGTCAGAGCCATCCCACGGACCCTCTCTCCCCAGTCTGTCGGTGCAGAGAGCTCAGCCAGACTTGCTGTGTGCCCAATTATACAACAGCTAAGCTGTGCTTCATGGCAGCAATGCTCATGTCCCATTATCTTCAGCTGCAGATCTTATTGACAGCTGGGCAAGGCTGAAACACGTTGCTCTTTAGCACTTCTCTACACAGCCTTCCTGAGAATAAGGGGCATGGATCAACTGGTGAAAAGCAATTCTCACTTTTTAGCATTTCAGTGTCTTTTTGCTATAAACAAAATTTGTTACACGTGTTCTGTATTGTGACAAAAATCTACTAAGGTCTATCTACTACAGGAAGATTTCTGAAAAGTCCAAAACCAATGGCAATTTTTACAACACAAAGACATTTATAGATAAGTCTGAAAGTAAGGAAAGCAAAGTTAACAGATGGGATTTTACTGCCAGTTTACAACTGGGAGCTAAAGTACAGCTTGATGTTATTAATGATTCTTTTCAAATCTTATTTAAAAGAAAAAGGAAATTGTCTATGTTTAATGGTGTGGTTATTTACAAGCTGCGCTAGGTGCATTAAAAGCACAAATAAAAGACACCCCCTCTGCCAAGAAGAATTTGTGATCCAATTTTATATCTCCCAGATGCAAAAAAAAAACCGTGGAACAGGGCAAGAAGACCAAACTTATGCAATGTATTTGAACCATTCATATTTCCTGTTATCTCACCTACAAATTTCTTGTTTCTCTTGCCTGGATACTTTTCTCATTTACATGATGCAATCATGTGGCAAAGAAAAATTGACTGATAGAACTTGAATTGGATGGGATTTGTGTTTTCTGAAAAAGGTAGTCTTTGTCTTACAGAACTATGGAATACTTTGGCAGCCAGGAGGGAAGTGGGGTGGGACACACAACACCCAAAGAAACTTCAAAGGACCCAAAGAATAACTGAAAAAATTAAGGGAAATTAGAAATAGAAGTTAAGCAAGGACATCTGATAGGTAGGTCCAAGCAAAACTGTGTGGAGACTTTTAAAAAATACACTTAATAGCCAGAAGAATAACTGGAAGATGTCATGACATGGAAAGGTCAGTAAAAGGATAGACTTGATGAAGTGGAAGAAAGTGTGGAGAACAGAAATGGGGGGGTGGGGGCGAGTATCCTGTGGAAAAAATGACTGTACCCAAGTAATGTTTTGATCACAATGGCAGTGGTAGGTGGATTTACAAATGGACTCACCAAGGAAAAATCAGAAACATTTCAACTCCTCCAAGACTGACAAAAATCCATAGCAAATTGTCACTGATGTCATCCTTAGGAATAAGAAGGCCTTGGTAATTTTATCTTTTTAGATACTCATTTTTAACACAGTAAATTTGCTCTTGAGCCTGTTTGTGAATACAAAAAAAGAAAGAGAAGAATGAAGCCAGGAAAAAGCAGGACTCTCTAGGTAGCTGTTACTCTGAGAGGCTGTATGAATTTGCCACTTTCTGGAATGTTTATAAATTCTGAACATGCAGAGCAGACTGCTCCTGTTTCCACACTTAATGAGCTTGCTTTTTGACCTCTGTGTGACCTTGCTTAAGTACTTTTTTCTTAAAGAAAGATGTCTGGATGCTTACTTCTAGGAAGTTTAGTGGAAAAGAATCATGTAATTTCTTGGCTCATGGGAATTCAGAGCTGTAAGGTTATTTGCAACTCTTTGTCTTAGGCTTACTGTTTTACCTTTGGGCAAGATAGAGTTTCCTTTTGTCTCTGAGACCCTGTTTTCAAAAGGGAACAGATCCTCTAGTAAAGTTGTTGGTGAAACAAAAACCACTAGATACCTTGAAATACCAGCATTTAAAATGCTTCAGAAGTGCTTAACTGTGGTACAAATATAAATTTTACTTGACAACAAAGGGATAAGAGCAGGACGGATTGAGGAGAGAAGATTAAAAGAATGTGCTCAGCTAAAGACCAAAAGAAAAATTTGTTAATTCATTCATACATTTTGTAATTCACATTGACATTTATATTTTCTCTACCTCTCATGTATTGAAATCTCTTGCTTGTCCTTTAATCGAAGCATTCCTTGGTTTCTCTATAGAGTGTCTTGGCCTTTCTTCTGCTTTCCACATGTATGTCAAGTGCTAACAAAACCATCACAGGCTCCAGAAAACATCCAGACTCTTTTCCCATCTCACAGTACGCTTTGTTGAAAAATAACAGAAAATAGTTTAAAAACAGCAGAAACAAGGTAAACTACTAAAGGGGTAATGAAAGTAGGTACAGAGAGGAAGCAGGGGTACACTGGTGGCTGGACAAGAGTGCTGGGTCTTGTTCTGGGATTTCCAGTATGGGAAGGAAATGATCATTTTGAACAAAGTCCAACAAATGCCCACTGAGATAAATAAGGAAATGGACAATTTCTCCTGTGAGGAAAGGCTGAGAAAACTGTGGCTGTTAGGAGGTTCAGGGGAATTTTACCCATGAGTACTGGTATCTGAAGGGAGGGTGTGATGCAGATACAGCCAGGCTCTGTCCAGTAGTACAGAGGGAAAAGCCCAGAGGCCATGGGCAAACCCTGAAACACATAAGTCTCTAGGTGGTTATCAAGACACACTTTCTCACCTTGAGAGTAACCAAACACTGTCACTGGTTGCTTGGAGAGCTTATGAAGTCTCTATTCTTGGAAAGATTCAAAAGCCACCTGAACATGATCCTGACAATAATCTTTAGATTGCTTCCTTGAGCAGGGGACCTTGACCAGATGACCTAAAGTGGTCCCTTCCAACCTCAGCCAATATGGAACTTAGTGATTAAGGAAACTAGGAGGAAATTTGGAGGTCTAATGAAATTTAAAAAGCACTAACAAAACTCCTACAGAAGATGTACAATCTGTGAGTCCACAGACTTTGTGTAAGGAGACAAAGCAAATGTTTGGACTAAGATTAGGAGACCTCAAAAGGGTCAGATATAGAAATCTTATATGATTCCATCAGTTCTTCAACAAAAACAAAACTAAACAAAAAAAAACAAAAACAAAAACAAAAAACAGAACAAACCAACTACCCAAATAGAAAAAACCCAAACAGACAAACCAAAAACAAAAAAAAAAAACAACCCACCAACCAGCCAACAAACCAAAAAAGTTAAAATAAATACAAAGAAGATATAAACTGTAGCTATCAGACTCTCAAATATTCTCATACAGTTAAAATTAGTAGGGTATCAAATGAAGTGGAAAATGACTGTAGCTATGTGTGATTACTGCTCATAGCAAACAGGATTTTAAATTAATAAACATGAATATATTACTCCACTGTACATTGTGCAATAATGAGGAATGTTGATGCTACACATGCATCAAATTTCAGATCATGGTGTAACAGAACAATTCTTGGCAATGCAGAGCAACGTGCAGAAGCCCAGAAGACCTCCACTGAAGAAGTCGTCCAATGGGAAATCCCCCAAATTATCCCATCCAAAGTACTTATTCTAAAAGGTATTGTGAAAGCTGGACTTGCAGAAACAAAAAAAAGATCAAAAGAGTAGCTACACAATGGAACTTTTTCTTCCTCATCTCCTCCTCTTATAGAAAGAGAAGAAGAAATGCTTTCTGACTCTGAGACTGCTTCCCTGTGTTTGCAGTATGAAGAGGCCAAATCTTGTCCATTCACTGCTATTCCAGTGTGGTAAGGGAGTTTCTTAGAGTGGGGCACATCCAAAGTACCAGGAAGAGAAATACTGTCAATTTTCAAGATGTGAAGGAAAACCTCCAGTACCACATAGCATGAAAGCTCCTCATTTTCCATATCTGGTGCCATCATTTGGCCCCAGTCCTGCAAGCAGCAGGAAGCCTCATGGTCTTAACTACACCTTAGCACAATATTAGCCTCAATTTTTGTAAATCTGAAAGGAAGAGAGGCATTCACTTTGGAGCTTTGAACTCATTCATACAATTTAGTCACTTCCAAAATTTCATTTTCAAAAAGTGCAAAAAATTAACACCTAAAATAGTAATCAGGGATGTCTCAGTTTTTAATCCAAGAAGTCCAATCTAATATCCAAGGTCACTAGTCTGAAGCTTCTATGTGACATGTGCTATAACTAAATATACGTACTAGTTTGCATCTATTTGTGTTGCAAGCCAATTGAATTTGGAAGTGATTTGCATCTGCATACTTACATAATTTGACAACTTTGCCCATTCTCAACTAGCTTATTTTTAACTTGCTTCAGCGATTCAGAAATGGTAAATAGTTACTGCTTACACTGCATTAGCGTGCAGTCTACTGCATTCAACTTTGCAAATAGGACTGAGCCATCATTGGAGACTCCACACTGTGAGTTCTTTGCTCCAAAGAAGTTTAAACATGAAAGGATGAACAGAAATGAAACAGCAGCACTAAGCAGCGACTAGCCTTATTCATCATATTCATGTCCTCTCTGTTAGACTCATAATGCCTCTCAAGTGTTGAACATTTTTTTTCCCTTAACTTTTGCATTTAACTTTCCTCAGCTCATTTTGTGCAATTTCTTTTTAACTTTTAAAAATATCATTTGACAAATTTTGAGGATCTAAACGCTTTTCCAACAGACACGTTTGTTAAATTAATTTCTAATTCAAAATGTCATACTTTTGCACTTCATGCATTCAAAATGTCATATACAAGTGCCGTGGCAGCAGACTATGGAAATCTTGGCTTGTGGAGGGAAGATGGGAAGGAATATAGTAACAGATGCTCACACATATTTATAGACTATTGTACACAGAGACAGACACACAGCAGGTAAGGCTAGGACAGAAAGGGATGCAGTTCTTCTCTAGAGCCCCTGCATGATCATATAGAGCTGCTAAAATACTGCTGGTTACAATGTGACTTTAAGCTTATTTCCCAGCATGGCTGGAAATTTCCAGTTTTAGACAGTCTGTGCCTTCCTAATACCAGGTCTGCTGTCTCCTAATGTCACAGCTAACCCTGCTGCAAAGAGTCCTGCAACGCTGTGCTGTTAACAGCAGATCTGCTGATCTGCTGCAGGCTGAGCAGAGGAGGCCAGGGAAGCAGCATGAAACAACACCTACTACTTACGGAGCTCAAAGCCATTTATTTGGCTCGTTCCAGCCTCTCCACGTAGCGCAGTGGTCCAAAATAGCCAAAAAAGTGTTCTAATACTTATGCACTTGGCAGTCCTGGAAGTATTTGCAGTTTTTGTCTTTTCCTCCTCTCCATGCTCCTCCTTTTCCAGACTGGAAAGCCAAGCTTCTACAGGAATTGCCTCTGGTTGTTGATGCAGGTGGCAATGACCATGAAGTAGCTCAAAGACTGATCTACAGTCTGCCAGCCTTTACCTGAAATTGCTTCAGTTGCCAGCTTCTTCAGGTAGGGCCTCTAGAGTCTTCAGAGTGTTTAAACACTTTGCTAGTGCTGATTTTTGATTTAAGCAGTCACAGGTGCCCACCAGAAACTGCATTAAGATTTTATCCCTGGGACTGTGCAAAGCAAATAGATTCAGGTGACATGAAGACAACCACAACCATGAAATGCAAAGAGTAGATTTATTCCATCTTGTTGGCTGAAGGATTATGAAAACCAAGTGGAGACACTTGCACTGCTAAGTTAGTTTTATCAGGGACAAAAAAGGACAAGGCCAGAGCCCTGCATATCCAAGAGCCTGGAGCATGCACAAATCTTCATCAGGCTGTGTTCTACAATCTCAGAACACTCTTATCTCCCTTCCCCACCTACAACAAGGCCCCAGCCTGTGGGGAAGGCTTTTATGTCTTTAACATCTTGTTATCTACTCTGAGAAAATTCCATTTATTTTTCAGCAGACAGAAAACATCTCAAAGCAAACATAAGCACTGAATTTTCTCACACTGAGTATTTTCTAACATCTCCCATGTGCAGGGTTGGTCTTTAAAAGAAAACAGTTCTAAAAACAATTAATTTTTCTCTCTCCTTGCCAATCTTCAGTTTTTCAACCCTCACAGGAATAATTCTTAACAAAAATGGTGTATGTATTAAAATGCTTACAAAGCTATTGTTTATGCGGTTTCAGTAACCTTCATTAAGATGTTTGGCTTTAAATGTTCTGAAAGAGAACCGTAACATTTTTAGTACTCACAATCTAACTGAGGACTTCAGAAAATCTATTCTAGAGACAAAAGTACCTGTAAACTTTTATTTTTCCATATTGTCAGAACAGTATTGCAAATTTTCTCCCTAGAAACTGGGGTTTTTAGACCAAAAAAAATGTCAACAATCCAGGAACCGAGCTTCCTTCTCAGTCCATTTCATCACAGCCTTGAGTGAAAATAGAATTTAGCACCCTTCCCCTTAAATACAACTGCATGGTGGCAGAGAACAATAATGCGGACAGACAAAAAGTGACAACCTTTCTCACCTTGGGGCACTGCAAGACTGTATTTCACAAGATACAAAAAGATGAGAGAAAAGGTCATTTTTTGCTGGCCTTTCTTTTTTTCTTTTTTTTTTTTAATGTTTCTAGTCCTGAAATTCATCTGCAAAGCAAGAGAGTCTTAAAGAAAAAAAAAAAAAAGGAGGTCAAACACAAGAAGGAAAAGGAAAACCTTTTTTTTTTACAAGCTGATCCCATAATTTTTATTATATTAGAGTTTAGATGCTAACTAAACCACTACTTTGGAAAACAAATTGATACTGGATGACTCAATACTAAATAATGTAACATGCCCTAGTAAATAGTAGGGCCATCATAGCTGTGATTTCCCCATGAATACTTATAGCAAAGGTATAGTTGGTGGTAAGAGTTTATGGAACAAGCTCAACACCAACAGCAAGCAGGAAAAACAAGCTACAACGATCACAATTCTTTCTGAAACCTTTAAAATAGTTGTCTAGTATTTATCTTTTTATTATACATGTGTGCACTATAATTCCAAGTTTCTGTAACATTAAAAGTCAAAACTGTATTATGACAGGCACATAAAAAAAATTGATATAACTTTCCTGAATTCTGGACCTCACACACTCCCTATCAGTTGTATGCCTGAACTTGTCTCACACACAAGAAAAGGGACCTGTCTAAATTAAAATTGAAGAACTATATTGAAAGAAAACCTCAAGAATAGTATCTAAAAGCCAATGGTGTTTAAGTTTATCTGTAATTAGGGTGATTTATAATAAATATACATTCTGTGTACATGTACCTACATATATGCACCCTTGCACACACACACCTCATTTTTGTATGTCCACATCTGCATGCATTTAGCTGAAAATCTCACTATCCAATAGAAAATAAAGAATAATCTAAGCTAAAACCCAAGAGGAAGAACTGGACCTCTTGGGGCATTGGATTGTTAAGGCTGAAGAGAATTCTTAGACACAAACTGATCTTCCAGCTATATCTTTGTGAGACCACACACAGGATCTTTTTCCTCTCATCTCACAAAGAGTATAAACCTGAAAATCCTTGGGATATTACAAAGGTTCTCTAAGTCTTGGCCTGGAACTTAATTTTGGAAGTGACTATTGATTACAGAAGCCAAATAGAGATGTAAGATGCCAGCCCAAATGGGGAATACAAATCACTGCTGCTATCACAGACACAGAAACAAAAGGGCATGTTTGGGGTTTGAATGCAGCCCAGTCTCTAACACAAAGGCATTGAGAATTCTGTGAGGTGATCCCCTTTACCATCAGATTTGTTACCACTTACTTAAATTAATTGGTGATTGTCCAGGTGTTTCAATATAAAAAAACATGGAAACAAAAATGGAAAGGAAAACAAAGCATGAGAGAACAATCTCTTGTCTTTTCATACCAAATGCTTCAAGACCAAAGGTATAGGAATAAATGTTCAAGAAAGAAAGGGGAGAGGGAGAAAACACAGAATTAAAAAGGAGGCATACCTTTGTAGTGAGATGTTTCTGAAGCTTATAGCTAAATCTGCTTCTTGTGGTTTACTGAACTCTGATCATTTTTCTTGAAGGATTAGTGGCAATTATCATTAAGGCTCAAGCGTTTAACTGTGACTGCTGCAATAAATCTTATTAAAATAACTGAAACATACTTTTTTTGCATGTGGCAACCTGTCTCTGAATCACAACCATCTGTACAGAGTTATTGCCTGGTGCACACAGATGGCAGTAAAACAACTATAAAGCTATACCATTCTTTAATCATAACTTCTAACACAACTAAACAAAGTGAAATTTGAGTCAGACCATTAGCATTTGAAAGACTATATGATGACTGTAATTAACAAGTACACTTCAGAATCTCTTTATAAAATGTTTTATTGATTTCTGATTGAAAAATAGTAACAACACTTGCACTGGGCAAATGTTTCCATCTTTGACAGCTGACTTAGAAAAATCATATGTTAACAATAGAATCTCAGTCTTAAAGTTTTTATACTGTACAGCTCCCTTACAGATTTAAAATGACAGTGAAAGGTAGTAGAATAATTTATTCCTTCTTGCTTAAGGCACAGAATCATGAATGCTTCAGGTCAGTAACTGCAGGGCTACACTAAACCCCTGTCACTCCAAATCAGTTACAAAGTGAGCATCTGTACTCTCTTCATAGCCCTCAAGGAGGAAAAAAACACAACCAAAAAAAACCACCAAAAAAAAAAAAAAAACAACAAAAACCTCTGCACAATGCGTACAAATGCTGGGGCTCTGAAACTGAACAGCTCCTAAATTAAGCGAACAGGCAGCTTCACAGAAGTCTCTCTTCTGCATAATACCTTCTACATCGATCCATAACACCTGCTACCATCTATTAGATAAAAGGCACCTGAATATTTCTACCTCAGATGCCTGAACTCATACTGTAATTTTGGTTGGAGGTGATTGGGAATTTATACTAGTGGCTGTTAATCCATTCAAGATCTTTAAAATGCAATCATTGGACAGGTTTTGAGACTTGTAAGACTATTACCAAAATATTCTCTCCCAAAGAGACATTAATATTTCTGCCATAACATGTCTTTGCTTTACCTAATAATGCTTACTTTTTAAATACTTCATCTTCTGTTCACTTCCAAAGAATCTATGGGCACCAAACTTCCTTCAATTTTATTACCCCACTTTTTCCTAAAATAACATGAAGAACAGGGAATCACAAACAAATATGTTTCAATGGCTAAAGAATCTACTATTTATCATCTGACCTGCATTAACAAATTAACAGAATGCTTTTACTCATTACAGAAGCAAAACCAAAGGCAAATCTTGTTGTATTTGAAATGAACTAGAAGCCTGCACATGGTCAGTTGCATAGTTCTTATGGAGAAAAGGAACTTTTCAAGCCATGGTGACTTGCTGAAAAACCATATTTATTCTAGAGAGCCTTTTAGCATCTTCTGATTGGTTCATTGTGAAAAGAGCTCTCAGAGAAATCAAAAAGGAACTGAAGAAGGCAGCAGGTCCCAAGATAAAGGCTGCTTGTACTGTGTTGTGAGATTGTCAAAGCACCAGGTGAAAATGAACAAATTTAGATTTAAGGTACTTGAATAGGCTGTCTTGGTATTTAAGTAGATAATTTGGTCTCTTAAAGTATGGATCACCTACAGAAACATTTCATGGAACATACAAAAGAGGTGCCATTAGCAAATTATTCACCAAAATGTCTACAATGTTTCAAACACCTTGTTCTTGTACAGTATTAAACAGGCACATGTTTATCTCAGTCCTTTGTCAGTTCTGAGCACAAATAATAGGAGACAGATGTGGTGAATGTATATGTATCTTGTGAAGCATAATAGCAATTCCTTGATGGGCTTTGGGTAAGCATTTGCCCTCCCTGGGGCATATTTGAACTGTTTGCAATTCTTTGCTGCCAGCTACACAGCTTGCTACCTGTCAGGAACTGGAATTGGCAGAAAACAGCTGGTAGAAATCAATGGATGTGCCAATTCTGGTTCATCCAGCAGAGATACTGTGGAACAGTGCCGCACTTCTGCTTGGAATTAGGCAGCACAAACAGGTTTTATTTGCTGATAGCTTCTCAGTCAGGGAATATTCAGGTTCAGATGATGTTAAGTGATTAGCAAGTTTTAAAACCTGAAATTCACATAGCAAATAGTAGAAGAAATCAGATGTAAACTGGGAAAAAGCCAGTTGGTCTATAAGTTACACCACAAATCCCATTGTGAGTCTGTGTCAGAAATGTCAGCACTGCCGTTGGATGTGTCTATCCTGGGAACATGACAGAAGAGCTCAGGGAGACTGTAGAGCTTTAAGGACTGCAGTCTTCAAACGCAAGAACAATCTAACTCAATATTCTGTAAAAAGGTGGAAAATAAGTAGCCCAGTCTGCCTTGGCAGATAACTCATGATACAGCTCCAGAGCAAGAGTGGAAGGATGATGCAGGGACTGTCTACAACAAAATATGGAAGAAGTTCCTGGGTGTGGTATTAGGATGCTATAGGGGAAAACCCCAGCTTAACTGGACATTTGCAAGGAATTTCAAAAGCAAAATGAGCTTCTGCTTTACATCAAAGTCTGAACAAAGAAAAAGTAGAGACATGTTTGAAGAACGTGGGTGATTCCCAAGAGCAGACACAGATGAGGATGTGTTACTCCATACCTTCTTTGCCACAGTTATCCCCATCAACTTCTCCCAGGCCGCCATGCTTAGGGACTAAGGCCAGGGGATGAGCATCAAGTCAGATGAGAGATTACCAGAGAAAACTTTATCCATAGAAATCCACCAGTCTAGACAAAAAGCATTCAAGAAATAGTGGTAAGTGGCTGATGTTCTTGAAAGGCCATCCTCCACCATCTCTGAAAGATGATGGTGATCAGGGAAGATACCTGACAGTGGGAAATCGGCAAACATCACAGCCACCTTCAAAAAAAGACCAAAGGAGGCATTTTTTGAACATGAGGTTGGACTAATAACATCTTAAGCTCCTTTCCAACCTGAATGATCCCGTAAACTTTTAATAGAGTAAGTAACAATGAATGTAAAAAAGAAAAAAATAGGACTGAAACACCTTTACAATATATCTAAATAGATAAATAGAATAGATAGATAACTGTTGCCGCCTGTTTGTTTACTTTCATTTAAGTCTGTTCACTTTCATGAGGTTTAAAGTTGGTTTACCCCGGTTACTCCCCCTTTATCCCAACATGGTTTGTCCCTAAGTGCCTATCATTGTAAACCCCTCCCCTCTTTCCTGAACCTTCCTTGTCTATCACCCTGTTCCTGCCCCTGAACCCCATCAATCTATGTAAACCCCACCTTTTGTTCTAGCTCCTTCCCTGCCATTCATCCCTCACTCGAGGCCCCATTGGCCTTGTGGCTGCCGCCCCTCCCACATGTTATTCCCATTGGTCTGCAACATTGTAAACCCTCCCCCCAACTCCTCCCCTGAGATGCCCTGATTGGTTCCTGTGTTTGTACCCTCCCCACCTTAAATTGGGGCGCACAGAGGTGCTCCTTGCTCAGAGTCCTTGGGTCCCCGTGTGCCTTTCCAGCCCTCGTCCTGTCACCGCTCCCTCTCCCTTAATAAATCCTGTTTCTGGAAAGCTGCTTGGACTCTGGGTCTCCTCCATCTCCTTGCCGAAGCCCACGACGCCGAGATCCGCAGAGCCCTGTGTGGCAGAAAGGCTCTGAAGGTTCGGTCTGGGGAAAACAGCTCCCAGACCGTTCCCCACTCCTGGCACTGCCAGCGGCCAGTGGACAGAGCTAGCCCAGGTGTGACGGGCCGCGGGGGGCAGCGTCAGTTGGCGCCCAACGTGGGGCTCTACAGCCCGTGGAGACCCCCGGAGGAGTCGTTTTTGGATTATAAAGACTTTTGGGCGGCAGCTACCCCGGTTGCAGCAGGCTGGTTTTTGTCCAGCAGCGCTCCCGGGGGAAGGAGCGACAACCTCTCTGCGCACGAGGGACCGCTCCTGGGGCTTTGGACATCTCCCACAGCCAGTGTCTGGACCCGGTAAGTTTTCCCTGGTGGGGAAAAGGGAGGGGCGTGTGTGTGTGCCCCTTGGTGCAGTGTAACTCCCCTGGGGGGGGGGTGTGTGTGATTCGGGTCCAGACCCTTATTTTTAGTTCTTTAAGTTCTTGTTTGCTGTTGGGGGGTGGTGAGACTGCGGAGCCGGGGGTGTGAGAGATGGGTGCGCGTTTGTCGGCTCCGCAGAGGGGGATTTACTTCCAAGTTGTGGGTCTCCTTGAGGGTGGGAAACATAAGTATTCAAGGGGGTTGGTTAAGAGGCTTGTTCGTTGGCTTTTTCTGCATTTTCCCCATGTGTCCTCCGAAGATGTTCTTTCTGTGTCATTCTGGAACTCGGTCGGGTCCAAATTAACAGCTTTGGTAGTTCAGGGGGACAAAACAGCTGCCAAATTAATCCCACTTTTTGTTCTGATTCGGACATCCTTAGTTGAAAAGAGGGAGATGCAGAAACAGCCAACGCAGCCTTCCCCAGTTTCTACAGTTTCCCCAGTTTCCCCAAACCCCTGCTCCTCGTCCCTTGTCCCTAAGTTGGGGGAGACTTGCGGAGCAACCCGTAAAACGCAGGGCTCCGAAGTCGGCAGTAGTCTCCCTGGCTCCCCAAGCCTCCCTCAGAACCCTTGCCCCGGTAGCCCTGGCCAAGCTGCCGGAGCCCTTACCCATTCCCCTACTTCCCCAGTTAATAACTCCAAGTTTTCCCCTTTCCAAGTTCAAAATCCCCCGTTTGATAAAGCTCTTGACCCCCAGTTTCTCTCCCAGAACCCTGGTTCCCCTATGTCCCCTGATTACCGGTGTTCCCCTAAATCTTCCCCTAAATCTCCCCATGCCTCGCCTGATTCCCAAAATGGCCCCCGAGGGACACAAAATGGTGGGGACCGCATGGTCGGACCCCTCCCTGGTGCTCCTTCTTCCCACAATCCCTTCCTCCCCTCAAAGTCCAACCCCTTTCTCCCTAGCCCCTCCTTCCCTTCCTGCCCTGACCCCTCCCATTTTCCCTCAGGTGATTCCTCCTCCTCGGGGGTGTGTCCCCAAAGTGTTGCACCCCAAAACCCCACCCCTTCCGGCCGCTGCTCCTCCCTCCAACCCTCCCCCTCAGTCGGTCCTCCAGCCCCGCCTCTTCCGGCTTCTGGTTTCCACGCCTCCCCTTCCGGTTCCCAAGCCCCTCCTCCCAGTTCCCACGCCCCTCCTTCCGGTTCCCACGCCCCTCCTTCCAGTTCCCACGCCCCTCCTCCCAGTTCCCACGCCTCTCCATCCGATTCCCACACTTCGGAAACCGGAAGTAACAAGCCTGAGGGCCAGAACCCGGAACAGATCGTAATTCCCTTTGCCGCACCGGTCAGTTTTAGAGGAAAGGGGGGGAGGTTCCGAGAATGGGAACCCTTCTCTTTCCAGACAAAGAGGGAGCTGTGCAAGGCTCAGAAGGAGTTCGGCAGGAGAAGTGAATATTTTAAGGGTTTATTAAAAGCCACTTTCTCCGCGAACGAGATGGTCCCCCACGATTTGAAAGAGTTGTTTGCCTGCCTCCTTTCCCCAGCTGACTATAGGCTGTGGAAACAGAGGTGGAAGAAGTCGTTGGAGACCATCCTTCCTGAGCTGCTGCGCAGCGAGGATTCTGCGGTTGACGCAGATGAAATCCCCCTCACAATAGATCACCTGTGCGGTGAAGGGAAATGGGGAAAGCCAGAGGAACAGGCCAGGGTCTTATCCCGGTCTATCTTAATCAAAATAACGGAGGCCGCTGAGAAAGCTTTCAACATCTTGCCGGGGGGTGAACCCCTCACAAATTTTTCGAACATCAAACAGTCCCCCAATGAACCCTTTACCATCTTTGTCAACAGACTGCAGGAGCAAATAGAGAGGCAGGTGGACAGGCCAGAGCTGCAGGAGCAGCTCATTTTAGAAATGGCTAAAGCTAATTGTAATGATGTTTGTAAGCAGGTCATTTTCAGTCTGCCTTTATATCCGGCGCCAACCTTGGACGACCTTATTGACGCCTGTGAAAAGAAGGTCCCATTAATGGGGGCGTCCAGGGTACCACCACCACAGGCTGCCAAGAGATCACCCATGGCTGCAGTGACCCAGCACCCACCAGGCCAGCTACCACCGCCAGCTAGAAGGCTTCTGCAGTGCTTCCGTTGCGGGCAGCTAGGGCATATGGCCCGAGATTGTCCCGCTGCACGCCCTGAACCTGTGAGGGGCAACAGGGGGGGAAAAGGGGGAGAGGGAGTTTTAAATAAAAAAAACTAAGAGCGCGGCGCGAACCTGCCCCGCGCGAAGCGACAAATGGGGCAGGTATCGCAGAGGGGGGGGAAAACATCAATCGGACTTGGCCCGTACACCGGACGCGACGTTTAGCAAATACTAAGGACATCCTCTTTCGGACCCAGCACTGGACAGTGGTTGCTGTGAATCCACTGGAGGGGGAGAGGACAAACACTGGACGTGACTGTAAGTACATCGCCATCGGGGACACCAAACACACACCCCCAGAGATTGAGATCTCCCCGATCACCTTCCCGGGTGGTCCGGAAGACCTCATCCTCTTAGCGCGCTGCATTCACCCACCATATTTTCTCCCGAAGGGGCAAATCATAGCCCAATACATTCCTGTCCCGGAGGGAGTCCCAGTGGACGACCACGCACCAGGCGTCTACTGGGCAGAAGTGGTGGGTGAAGACAAACCCATCATCGACTGCAGCATCAAGCAGGGTGCCAATTCTGTTCACTTGAGGGGTCTGCTTGATACGGGGGCAGATGTGACGATCATCCCCCAAAGGAGATGGCCGTCACAGTGGGAGTTGCAACCCGTGGCGGGGAAAGTTCAGGGTATAGGGGGCACACAATTGGCACAAGTATCAAAGGACGTAGTACAAATTACGGGGCCAGATGGGCAATTGGCGAACTTACGCCCATTTGTTGCGGATTTTCAGGTCCCTTTGTGGGGGAGGGACCTTATGTCACAATGGGGGGTAAAGATCGAGATCCCGAAAACCCCTCGGGATTTTTAATGGCGGCCACTGTGGAGCGCCCCTTCCAGAAGCTCGATTGGACCACTGATGAAGCAATCTGGATTGATCAGTGGCCGCTTCGAAAAGACAAATTAAGGGCGCTCAACGAGCTCGTGGAGGAGCAGTTGTTAAAGGGTAACATAGTAGAGACTACCAGCCCTTGGAATTCCCCAGTGTTTGTTATCCGAAAGCCGGGGAAGGACAAGTGGCGACTCCTCCACGATCTTCGTGCCATCAACAAGATCATTGTGGACATGGGGCCCCTTCAACCAGGGATGCCTACCCCAACTATGCTCCCCCGAAATTGGAATCTGGCTGTAGTTGACATCAAGGATTGTTTCTTCCAAATTCCCCTACATCCTGATGATGCCCCACGGTTTGCTTTCTCGGTGCCTACCCTCAACCGAGAAGCCCCAATGAGGAGGTTCCACTGGCGGGTGTTGCCTCAGGGCATGAAAAATTCACCTACCATCTGCCAGTGGTATGTTTCCTCATTGCTGTCTCCCGTGCGTAAAGAGATGGGGGAGGTCATCATCCATCATTATATGGATGATGTCCTAGTGTGCGCCCCCCATGACGATTTACTTACCCGATCACTTGACCGAGTGGTTAAGGCTTTAACATCTGCAGGCTTTCAACTTCAGGAGGACAAAGTTCAACGGATGCCACCCTGGAAGTATCTGGGTCTACGGATTGCTGAGAGGACCGTTGTGCCTCAAAAATTGGCAATAAACAGCAATCCGAAAACCTTGTCAGACCTTCACTCGCTGTGTGGGACATTGAACTGGGTCAGGCCTTGGCTGGGCCTCTCTACTGAAGACCTAGCCCCCCTCTTCACACTTTTGAAGGGGGAGAAGGAGCTAAGTTCTCCCAGGACCCTGACTCCAGAGGCGAGGAAAGCCCTAGAGAAAGTGGAGGATGCGCTTGTCGAAAGACAGGCGCATCGGTATGAACCTAGCCTGCCTTTTGAATTCATCATACTCGGGAGAATGCCACACCTCAGTGGGCTGATTTTTCAGTGGGACCAGGGCTCCAAGGATCCCCTCTTGATTATAGAGTGGGTTTTCTTGAGCCATCAAAGGTCCAAAAGTATCACCAGGCCACAGGAGCTGATGGCTCAGCTCATCGGGAGAGCCCGAGCCCGGCTTCGGGAGATGTCTGGGTGTGACTTTGCATGCGTTCGAGTACCAGTCAGCTTGTCTCGGGACAAAGCGTCTCCAGATAAGCTGACAAAAGAAATGTTTGATCAGCTACTTCGGGAAAATGAGGCACTCCAGATTGCTCTAGACAGCTTTGAGGGCCAAGTTTCGGTCCATGCCCCTGCCCACAAATTCTTCAATTCCAAATTTGAACCAATTCCAAAAGAAATGCGGAGCAGAAAGCCCCTCAAAGCACTGACCGTGTTTACAGACGCATCCGGGGCATCTCACAAGTCTGTAGTGACTTGGCGAGATCCCGAAACTCAGCAGTGGGAAGCAGACATTGAATATGTGGAGGGATCTCCACAGGTTGCTGAGCTGGATGCAGTCGTCAGGGCCTTTGAGAGATTTTCTGAACCTTTCAATTTGGTCACTGATTCGGCCTATGTTGCAGGAGTAGTTGCCAGAGCAGAACACGCTGCTCTGAAGGAGGTCTCAAACCCGAAGTTGTTCGAGTTGCTTTCTAAACTAATATATGCTGTTTCCCACAGAAAGCAACCATTCTTTGTAATGCATGTGAGGTCGCATACGGATCTCCCTGGCCCGGTAGCCGAGGGAAATCAGATGGCTGATTCCCTCGCTGCCCCTGTTTCCATGGCTCAGCTCCCCGATCTTTTCCAACAAGCTAAGCTGAGTCATCAGATGTTCCATCAAAATGTGCCTGGTCTGGTCCGCCAATTCCACCTGCGGCGAGATCAGGCCAGAGCCATTGTGGCCACATGCCCACATTGTCAGACCACTGCTATGCCCTCTCTGGAGTCAGGAGTGAACCCCCGAGGCCTAGGGAGCTGTGAGGTGTGGCAGATGGACGTAACTCACATCCCTGAATTCGGCAGGTTAAAGTTTGTACATGTTTCAGTAGACACTTTCTCGGGAGCAGTCTTTGCTTCTGCCCACGCAGGGGAGAAAGCCGAGCATGTCTGTAAACACCTCATGCAAGCTTTCTCTGTGCTGGGGGTCCCCAAGGAGATAAAAACGGATAACGGCCCAGCATATACTTCCAGGAAACTGGAGGAATTCCTGCAGAGTTGGGGAGTGACACATAAGAGAGGCATCCCACACTCCCCCACCGGCCAAGCGATCGTGGAGCGAGTTCACCAATCGCTCAAGCGCGTCCTCAAACGCCAGTGGGATTCCATGAAGGGTTGCGCCCCTCAGGATAGACTATCAAAGGCGCTATTCACCATCAATTTTCTAAACTGTAGTGATGGCAATCCCAACCCTCCAGTGACGCAGCATTTTACCTCCACCAGCAACTACCGGCTACAACACCGCCCTCCAGTGCTGGTCCGGGACCCAGAGACCCAAAAAGTCCTGGGCCCGTTTGATCTGGTGACTTGGGGGCGAGGGTACGCATGCGTTTCCTCACCCCAGGGACTAAGGTGGATCCCGCAGAAGTGGGTGAAACCTTATGTCCCGAAACATCCCACCAGGCCACCAGATGAACGGGAGGATGTCATCGCGTCCGTACAGGCCACCTCTGTAACCCCTGGGAGTGACGAGGAGGAGGAAAACCTTGAGCCCCCCTTTCCCTCTATTGAATTTTTAATATCCCTTTATGTTGAATAAAGTGTTTGTTTTCTTCATTTTCAGAAAGAGCCATCAAAAGGATGACCACCCCAAACAGTGCACCAACCATCGTGCTCCTGATGATGCTGGTGACCCAAATCAACATGTGGATCGTGCCCCAACCCAAGCAGAATGTTTGGGTCATGTTAGCAAAGTCCCTCCAACGGGATGAGCTATGCTTATCCACAGGGGCGGCAGGAAATCCGATGACCACTTGCCTGGTGGGGATCCCGTTAAAGCCTGATGAATACCCGGACTCCCTATTAGATTTAGTTAAAGAAGCTAATAAAGGGAGGCCGGCTCAGCGAGTAGTCCGCTCCGCACCCACCTATAAGATAAAGAGGCCTGTCCAGAACCCCCTCCTCCTGTGGAGGGACTGGATAGCCTTCTTGGAGCGGGCAGCCGCTGAGCCTCAGGAATTTGATTTGTTAAACTCCTCTCCCGCACCCTATTGTATCCATTTTCGTTACTACCCCTCCGATCCTACTCTTTATTCTCAGTTAATTCAGGATAACAGAGAATTTCAAGCAGCCTCCTGGTGCAAAAACATCGCACATGTGAAGATGCCTTCGACCCTCAGTTCTTACCCTCTTAAGTTGCCTAAGGGCTTGTTTTTAGTTTGTGGGGACCGAGCGTGGGCTGGCATCCCCTCTCGCCTTCTCGGAGGGCCGTGCACCTTAGGCCGGTTGTCTTTGTTTGCCCCCAACGCATCACAAATTGAAAGTTGGGAACTAAAAAATAATTCGGCTATTAAGAAGCGCAGTCTTGAAGACCTTGACCCTGACTGCGACTCTGAAATTTTTCATTGGAACAAACCAAAACGAGTTGCTGTGTCAGTATTTTTGCCATGGTTGGCCGCGGCACAAGCTCTCGGAGAATTGGGCCAATTAGAATGTTGGGTGGTCAAGCAAGCCAACTTAACGTCAACCGCGCTGAGCGACCTCCTCGAAGACGAGGAGATAACCAGGCGAGCAACGCTACAAAATCGCGCAGCTATCGATTTCCTACTGCTCCTACATAATCATGACTGTAAGGAGTTTGAGGGACTTTGCTGCATGAATCTAACCACCAAAAGCATGGACATCAAGAAGACCATCACAGAGATGAAGGGCATGATCCACCAGATACACCAAGAGACTGATGACTGGGTCACCAGTCTCTTTTCAGGATGGGGGGTCTCCGGATGGCTCTCTTCTATTATAAGAACTGTTTTATGGATTGTTTTTGTTATATTTATTATTTTATGCGCGTTCGCAATTTTACGAAGATGTTTAGTTCAGTCCATTACCTCCTTGTTATCTCCCCCACCACAAGCAAATTGTGTTGAGCTGAAACCCCTTATTCCCCTTCCTCCTCCTCCCTTGCCCGCTCCCGAATGGTTTGAAACACCCTCTGCTCCCCCAGACCCCACATCTTCCTCCTGTTCTTAAAAAAGAAAGGGGGAGATGTTGCCGCCTGTTTGTTTACTTTCATTTAAGTCTGTTCACTTTCATGAGGTTTAAAGTTGGTTTACCCCGGTTACTCCCCCTTTATCCCAACATGGTTTGTCCCTAAGTGCCTATCATTGTAAACCCCTCCCCTCTTTCCTGAACCTTCCTTGTCTATCACCCTGTTCCTGCCCCTGAACCCCATCAATCTATGTAAACCCCACCTTTTGTTCTAGCTCCTTCCCTGCCATTCATCCCTCACTCGAGGCCCCATTGGCCTTGTGGCTGCCGCCCCTCCCACATGTTATTCCCATTGGTCTGCAACATTGTAAACCCTCCCCCCAACTCCTCCCCTGAGATGCCCTGATTGGTTCCTGTGTTTGTACCCTCCCCACCTTAAATTGGGGCGCACAGAGGTGCTCCTTGCTCAGAGTCCTTGGGTCCCCGTGTGCCTTTCCAGCCCTCGTCCTGTCACCGCTCCCTCTCCCTTAATAAATCCTGTTTCTGGAAAGCTGCTTGGACTCTGGGTCTCCTCCATCTCCTTGCCGAAGCCCACGACGCCGAGATCCGCAGAGCCCTGTGTGGCAGAAAGGCTCTGAAGGTTCGGTCTGGGGAAAACAGCTCCCAGACCGTTCCCCACTCCTGGCACTGCCAGCGGCCAGTGGACAGAGCTAGCCCAGGTGTGACGGGCCGCGGGGGGCAGCGTCAGATAACTATTTAGATAAAAAATATGGGTACATATAACCCTCTCTGTCACATTTTATACCTACAAATTGGTTTAGCATCACAGAGTTAGCTTTAAAAAGAAATGGAAAAATACCTGGAGAGAGAGGGGAGATCAATTTTAAAATACTTCTGTTACATCATCCCCTATCAGATGTACACACACTGCATAAGCTCCCTACTTATGAACTCTAGAGCTGAAAATTTCATTTTCACACAGGATACAAAGAAAAACATCTGCACATTGAAGGAGGAAAACAAAAAAAATCCCTACATTAAAAAATAGGAAGATTAGATCAGATTGGAATTAAATGTATTTTAATAATTTTATCACAGAAGTTTGCTTGGCCAGGCCAAGCAAAAACTAGAAAGAAATTAGGTACAAAAAGAGGACCTAGAGACATCACAGCTCAGTTTGGAAGCTAAGCAGAAGGCCCTGTTAATAACTTCCAAGTGTGAAATTAAGGCTGCCTTTCAGAACTAAACAGGGCAAGCTGACCTGATGCTGGTGGGGTGGGTTGACCGTGAGTGGACTCCAGGTGTCCATCATCCCCCTTCTCAACAGGACAGGAGAGAGAAAGTGTAACAAAAGACTCAAAGATCTGGATAAAGACAAGGAGGAATCACTCACGAATTACCATCATGGGCAAAGCAGACTCGACTTTGAGAAATTAATTTAATGTATTATGATCAAATAGAGCAGGATAATGAGAAATAAACACAGATCTTAAAATACCTTCCCCCACCCCTCCCTTCTTCTTGGGCTCAACTTCATGGCTCTGCCTTCTCATCCTTGAGTGGTGTAGTGGAATGGAGAATGGGTGATGGACCCATTTTTTCTGTTTGTTCCCTCCTCCTCACGGATTCCTTATTCTCGTCCCCTGCTCTAGGATGGAGCTACTCCCATGGGAGAGCAGAGTTCAGTCCTCCACAAACTGTACCAACATGAGTCTCTCCCACAGACTGCAGTTCTTCATGAGCTGGTCCCTCCCATGCTGCACAGCCCTGAAGGAACAGATTGCTCTGGCATGGACCACTTCAGTGGGGTGCAGTCTGTCAGGAACTTGTTTCTCCAGCATGGGACTCCCCCACAGTCACAAATCCTGCCAGCAGGCCTGCTCCAGTTGTTGTTGCATGTTTTTGCCCCCTTCCTAAATATATAACTGTAGAGATGATACCATCATCACTGATGGATTTGGGCTTGGCCTTGGCCAGCCACATGTCTGTCTTGAAGCTGTCTGGCTTTGCCTCTGTTAGATAGGAGGGATGTTTCCAGCATCTTCTCATGGAAGCCTGGTAACCCCACAGCTACAAAACCTTAAACCACAAACCCAGTACAGCTAGTTACACCAGCTTTGAATGACACCAATTTTTCATGGATGCAAATGTGCACAAGCATATGTACATGCACAAGGAAAATAAAATTATGAAGGATACGAACTTTTGTAAATAAAACATAGAAATGCAAGAACAGCAATTTACACTCTTACAGAACCTTCTTGTCTTCATTGTCAGCACTATGGAGTCAGCTCTAAGGGATTCTTCTGCTGCCCTGTAAATGTACTAAATGTACAGTACCTGTACATTTCATCATTATCTATGAGGAATGTGGGTTAGATGCAATCTAACTCACACACACAAATTCACATTATCACCAGCATCCACAGAGAACTCAGAATCTGCCTAGGTAAGACTACTGGTTTTGTAGTGACCTTTATTTAAAAATGGTCAGTAGATTTCTGGGAGCTACTCACTTAAAATGGAGCTCTAAGCTTGACTGATTTGGCAGTTATTAATTATTCATTAATTATATTTATTTATAATATATTGTTTATAAATGGCTATAATTTTATTCTATAAATTTGTACTTAATAATCAGTTACAGTATTGAAATAAATAATTTGTTGAAGAGAGCATAGCACAAGTGTTGTCTCCCAACAATATGTTCAGTAATTTTGTAAAGACCATTGAAAACTGATACCAGGTGAAAGAGAAGTGTGGTCAATTTGCCAACATTTATTTTATGGTTCACAGGCAGACAAGCAAGTCTCTATTCTTTCATGTATGTTCTTTAATAAAACAAAGCTTTCAAAGCCAACTGACCTGTAAAGAGCTACTTTCAAAATACAATAAAGAAACAACAAAAAACAGTATACAAACCTTGTATAGGTAAAGGCAGGTTTTTTGTATAACTGTTCTCTGGTGAGAGACTTGAGATGAAACCAAGGTGGTACTATTGCCCAGTTATCCCAGATCTAAGGAGAAGGATGTGGGAGAGACAGGCTTGCTGATGGCTCAGAAAATCAGGGTGAAGATGCCCACGTGCACAGTAACCCCGGTGCAGAGGGAGAGCCTGTGGGCCAGCTCAGGGACAAGATGGGTGTTGAGTAAGAGGCAAACCCTGTGAGGCAGTGTACTGTTTCTTTGTCTTTACTCAGGTGAACTCAGCTGTGATAACTCCCACATTATGGCCCCATAATAGGCTATAGCTGACTCAACAGCACTGATTGAGAAGTCATCTGTAATGTATCAGAAGGTGTCAGACTTCTGAAATGTCTCATCATCAGCTATTACATCATCCAGTGTAAAACTCTTCACTCTAGGGGTGGTAGCCAGGTGTTTTCACCTAGCCAAAAACCCAATGGACTTTTTGTTCCCAGGATTTCTTCTGTCATCCCCAATGAATCAAGAGCATCACTTCTGCCAGCAGACAACTAAATTGCAACAGTAGAGTCTTGTTGCAAGATCTGTGGGTGATGATATATTTTTACTCCTTCTTTTGTTTCTTTGTTCCTTCTTTCCTGTAATATTTTTATGGTTTCATGCTGCTCTATTACTATAGATAATAGTAAACAAAATGAGTACATACCTGCTTCCCACTGCAGCCATATTGCTCTAAAATAAACTCTCCATAAATATATTTACAAACACCCATCAGTTTTGTTTCACTCTAACCCACCCCAAAGGATCTGTTACAAAGAACCCTTTCCCTCTGGGACAGGTACAATGCCTGGTCGTCAGAGATCTCTGAAACACTGTCCCAGTTGGAGAACAAACCACAGCATCTTCTAACTCATCACAGTGATGAACAACACAACAACAAAATCACAGCTATGATGGTTTAATAGAAAACAGGAATCTCCTTTTTAAAAGACTGTAAGGGACACCAGTAAGAATAACCTGATGAAAAGCAATGGTCTGTGATATACAAGACGTAACAGAACTTAGCTACAAGCCTCAAAATCTATGAAGATAAAAAAAACTTTTATTTACTTGAAACAAAATATTGATTCAGTACAGAAAAAGACCAAGGTTTTCATTTAGGTTTTGGTAATGTGAATAACTGAAAATCCAGCAGTATTTGTGATCAGGCTGCTATTCCATGTTTCCATCTGAAATGTACTATATTTAATACTAAAGTGCCTCCCAGTCTCCATGCCAACGGTTCTCTGCTTTTGCATCCTTTGATACTTGTTATTCTACCATGACCTCCACAGTCAGTCCAGCTTAATTATGCTTCTGTCCTTCTATGCCTTCTTTCATCAAGATACTTATCTCCTTCTGAACCTATGTATCACATCTTTTTCCCTTCCTCCATTAACACAACATTTGCCTGCAAATAATAGCTCCAATTAAACAATTAAAGTGAAAACTCATACTACTCAAAAAAAAAACCAAAAAAACAAACAAACAAAAAAAAAGGTGTGCAGATATGTTTGATAGCTCCTAAGGTAATCATGCAAACTTAGGGGCCTTTCCTTTGTCTCGTTATCAACACATTACCCTCTGCAGCTACTATTTTATTTCAGGCTGGTAGAATGGATTTGCAACAAAACCAGTTTCTTTTCATTTTGTGAACTACTAGTTATGTTTGAAATCATGTGAAATCACAAGAGCTAGGCTGGTTTATTCTAACTGATGGTCTGGCCCTAAAATGCAGCATGGATGTTGTTTTTTTTTTCAGACAGAGATGCATGACAATTCAAATCATATACTCCAGTATTTACTTCACCCAGTGCAAAGAAGAATATCTGTGCAGAGATTTTATCTTCTAATATAAGGAATTCTTCATTCACTGAAGAATTGGAAAGAAAAATACACACCAGGACCTTGCATTTTATGAGTTTTAGAATGAATTGATGGCAAGAACAAGAACACAAAGCTCAGTAATCATACAAGTTGAAGTTTCTAGACTTTGGTTGGGAGAAAAAAAATAAATTGTGTGAGGCACTTAAGCTTGTAGAAAATATCCCTTGACTGGTTTATAGATGGAGATTGTATGCATCATTCTCTAGTAAATCTAACTGCTGCAGGCTAGGTATGCAGAAGTGGTTTTCTTTCTATTAGCTCATGAAGTCAACAATGTGTGTCTGTAAAGTGAACTGCTAGTCAACTCATCTATGAACTCTCTGCTAATAAATACATAATATAAGCTTTTCATGAACATTATCTTGGAAACAAAAACCTGCCTTTTTACCATTTTAAATTTTATGCTTTTCTGCAGAAATCTTTCTAATGTTAAAAAGAACTTCAGATACTTTTTTTCTTATGCTGAAATGCCATAATTCAAATATTGCAGGAATCACATTAGCTATTCTCTGCAAGAAACAATTTCCTCTATGAAAGCAAACATTTTCTTTCACATATCCACTGCCCAGTCAGGCTGTTGTCAAAAATTTGAATGACAGAAATTCTAAGCTCTTGGAAAGTTTTTCCTCTTCCACATTTTTTAAAATTACTACTAAGTTCTCTTCTGACTAAGCATATTCCATGAATTTATGTGAAGTTCTTATTTCTAAATCTGACCCTTTCTAGGCTGGCATAGAGAGATATTCAAAGGCTTGCAGCCTTTGCATCACTAGTGATGTCTCAGCACTGAAGATATACACATTTAGTCTTGCCATGAGAGTAATAATCATGGCTAAAATGGAAGGTTTAGTATTCATTAATGTCCAAGTGAACGATTCTTGTGTTATTTTTTGCCAAATTTTGTAACAGCTACTGAATATTAGCACCAGCAACACACGCAAGCTGTTCCAGATTACCTTTTCTAGTCACTTCAAGTACAGCCAGTCAGTCCTCAAATATGAAACTTCTTCACCAGAATGTCAGACTAACTTCAAATACCTTTGGTAATATCTTCTTTATATTGTTATTTCTTCAGAGAGAGTAAAATAAAACTATTATTTTCAGAAAAGTCTCAGAAGAAAATAAATTTGAGGTGGCTATCCTCTATAATTTTTAACTCCTAATCCTTCTAAGGTGTCATTAAAAGTCAAAGGGATTCTGTTGCACATCTACCCATTCCTTTTTTATTGTTTTTGTCAAGGTACCATAATGGGTGCTAAGACTGTCTGGTTTTGGGTAGCCATATGAGCACACACAGCACACACCTCCAAGATTCAACAACCATTGTACCACACATTCAAAGCCATTAACCTGAAATTGCAGAATTTACCCTACTTAAACTTTGAAATTATTTATCTATTCTGTACTACCTTTACATTATGACAATTGCAGGGAGAAATTGCAGCATTCCCTTCCCCCTTCTTCCATCAACACTGTCATGTGACTCAGAGGCTAAATGAGCTAATGAAATTACTAATTACCTTTAAAGGCATTAAATTTTTTATTTCAATGCTGTGAATCATAACAATATTCCTTGACTAAAGATTGATGAAGGATTAACTGAATTTCTTAGTGAAAAGCAGACTACAGCTTCCAGCTTTCAGGACGCTTGGGGCAGATGCTCAGCTCAAAGCCAGCCAGTTCTGAAGATGCTCTTCGAGCAGACTGGGTACCCTCACAAGGCTGTGCTTCTCCTGCTGTCAGTGGACTTGGAACAGCTGCTTCAGTTCCTGGTCAGAAAGTCATCCCCTGTTCAAGAATGGCAGAAGTAATTATATATCTGAATAACAGACACTTTTCCTTTAAACCTCTCCTAGTCACCAGCTGTAATTTCCCTTGTAGCTCTAAATAGCTTTAGCATATCTGATAGAGCAAATGTGCTCCACCAGAACTACCCAACAGGTCTGTCTAGCCCAAGGAAGTTGAACAGGAGCAGAGGGTTCCTTGGATCCAATTCACTGAAGTCAGCAGCGCTACCCAAGCAGCCTGTGCTAAGGTATGTAGGGTGTATGAGGCAGTTTGTAGAATTGCAGCTCCTGTTAAGAGGATCGTGAGGGAAGATCAGCTGAAAAGAGCAACTATAATTGTTAATTCCACCATGAGGCTGATTGCTGGGGGAAGTGCTCTGTCTGTTAGGTTAGCCAGGAGACATCAAGTGGCTATGAGTGGTAGGAGGCATTGGAGGCCTAGTGTGAGTAGGAGGATTCAGCTGTGGGTACATTCACATTTGGTGCTGGCTAAGCAGAATAATATTGAAGAGGTTAAACCGTGTGAGATTATTGGGATTATTGCACCTGAGAATGCTCAATGGGCTTGAATTATGGTTGCAGCTACGACTAGGCCTATGTGGCTGACAGATGAGTAGGCAATTAGTGATTTTAGGTCAATTTGTCATAGGCAGATGGTGCTAGCTATAGAGCTCCTCATAGAGCTGGGGTGATAAAAGGGATAGTTATTTAAGGAGGGTAGGTCATTTAATGAGGAGTCCACTAGAATAAGGATTTGTAAAATGCCATATCCTCTGAGTTTTAGAAGTAGAAAGTAGCATGGAGATGGTGACTGGGGCTTCTACATGGGCTTTGGGAAGTCATAGGTGTGGCAATACAGGGGGGCTTTAACTCTGAAGGCTGGGAGGACGCCTACTCAGGCGGTGGTGATTGTAGGGTGTTCACGTGTTGGGAAGTAGAGTGTGCCAATCTGGTTGTGGAGGTGAAGCAGAGTGATTAGTAGAGGGAGTGAGCTGGTGAGAGTCCTGCCTAAGGCAACCCCTCACCGTCCCCTGGGAAGCATGAGGGAATGCATGGATACAGTTCCAGAAGTCAACTCTTATACTGAAAACTTTGTTTTCTTGTTTTATTCATATTCTATTTGAATAGCCAGCCCAAAGGCATGATGAGGAACCAGATGTGCATGATCACCTTGCTTCAGAAACACCTGAAACTAATCAATGATGCTCCTCATGTCCTGAAGTTTATTCTTGGAAAGCAGCATATTCTGCAAAATTACTGCAGACCTCCCTTTTTATGTGTCCCTAGAAGTGAAATATATACTTAAATGAGTTAATTTGGGTCATTGTGTAAACCTTAGCCAGTAGTGATTATGAGATTCTAAACAAGAGTAATTAAACTCTTGACCATATTCTCCTCATCAATAAATCTAATTTTATATAGTATGTGTTGTATACGTTTACAAAGAATTTTGAAACTGTTAAAACAACGAAAAAGAGACAGTATTAGACTGCATTTTATTTAGCAATATAATTCAGAAGACATCTATTAGCATTTATTTCACTCCCACAAATTTTGCAAGTTGGAGAATGGACATAAGCATTCATTTTTTTCACAAAGATACCTGGTCCTCCAAGTGGAGCTTAACTTGTATAATAGTTTAAATTAGGCACACTAAAATCACTCTTGTAGACTACCAAAGGGTTGAACCAAGAACAGAATTTATTTCCTTTCATTTCACCTTCACCCACGGGCTAAAACATAACTTGAAAAAGTTCTTGAAAATGTTTGGCATATTTCTGCATTAGGAAGAACAGCATTGAGTACCCTTGGGATCAAGAATTCTTGGTGTCAAGATGTCCTATATATTCATATTTCCTTAGCCGGCAGGAAGGAAAGGTAAGAACAGAACACAAAAAGTGTAGGCATGAAGTTCCCTGGTGCTGCTGATGAGGGCAGAACATGGATGTTCTGCTAGTCTTCTCCACTGTGACACACAAAAAGGCAGGTGAAGGCAACAGAAAAGGAAAGGTAGAGGTATTCTGCCTTATATCACAACTGAATCTTACTGTATATCAGCATCATGGATTTGACATCAGGGTACTGGGGAGGATAGAACACCCTCCCACACCAGAGGATGGAACTCAGACATTGATTCTGAGTGTTGCTTGTATAGATCCAGTATAGATGATTGCAGTACTTGTACCCTTATAACTTCCATTTTGTGCACAGGAAAAAGGTTTAGTTGCTCTAGCCAGGGAAAGATTTCTGTGATCAAGGGTGCAACTGGATTTTCATTGACAGCTCTATCTCCCATTCATATAATGCATTAATCATAATTTACATAAAATTATTCTATTCCATCAGATGATCTTATTCCTACACAGATGGCAGAATTCAGACTGCACAGTTTCAAGAAAGCAAATAAAAAAAAGAGGCTCTTAAACCTCTGGAATTATCCCACATATACTGACACACCTGGCCAAAAAAACCCACCCCCCCCCCCAAAAAAAACAAAAACAACAAACAACCAAAAATCAAACCCAAAAACCCACCACAACTCACCAAAAAAACAAACACCAAAAAGTCAACCGGCCAACCAACCAGTCAGCCAAAACCCCTAAAAGGTTGTCAGACAATGACCACAGAGGGTCCAAAAGAACTGAATTTAGCCACAGAATGTAAAATCATCCCAAAGTTTAAAATAAAAGAATAAAAATATTAAGCCCTTACTTCCCTGTGTTGAAGAAGAAGTCACATTTTGGTAAGTTTAAAATGTTCAGGAAATGAGAAAGAATACGATACTTATCCTGGTTTGGAAGATAGTTTACTCACAAAGTACAAAGCACCTTAAAGCAAACATAAGCAGCTAGTTCCAGGGTTTTTGCCTGATTTTCTAAACTCCTAATTTACTAGAATGTTGGGAGAGAATATTTCGGTTATTGTTAAATCTTAATAAAAGTCAGAATGCTCTGCCTGGCACTCTGCCACCCCCTTCATCTGGTCTAGTGGCTACGTGTTAGGAAGGCTGTTGCAGAGACCGTGCCTCCAAGCTGTTTGCCCCCAGCACTCCAGGAACATTGTGCTAAAAAGGACCCCCAGATCCTTGGGTTTCTACCTGGCAGGCGATTAGAGATGACCCAAGAAGCCCCAGAAACACTCTCAGTCTTTCACAATGAAATGTCACTCTGACCTTCTCTAAGCAAAATGTCAGAATTTTCATTACATGGAAAATTTCAAAATGTCATTTTTGTTGCAGTTCTGAATGGTACTATTTTTAATTTCCACAGGACAGGAATTATGGTGTCTGTTTAACTCTTGTCAGTACACATTTGCCTTTCTACAGCATTCTAGGCTCGGTAACTTTTTTCCAATGTTTTAAAAATTTTTTAAACCAAAAAGAGGGTGGATCAGAAGTCAAGCATACAATTCCCAGTTTAGTGCTTAAAAAGTAGTTCCACCCCTATCTGTGCTCAAGATAATTTTCCAAAACTTTTCTAACATTGCCTAGGACCATCATAACTTTGTTAGCACAACTGTGTTGGTTCCTGAGGAAGGAAATTCTAGTAGCAGTTCAAAATTATTCCAGCAAAAATTTCAGGATACTGAAAAAGTAAAATAGCACCCATTTCCTCTACTCAAGATTAGAAAATACATTGCATCCATGTAACTGTTCTCATATGTAACCAAAACACTGTACTCAAACTGTGTTAAAAACTGCCTGGCTGAATAAATTAACATAAAAATGGTCATTTCTGAGATGCAAAGTTAGCTAATTGGCAGATTTAAGGGCTGAAACCAAGCTGATGAGAAGGCACAGAAAGTGATTATTTGACCTCTCTGGCCACACGCGCTATCTGCTTGATGCAGTTTTGTCTTGGCAGATAGAGTATCTTAGACACCAGACCTGATATAAAAGACAAGGACAGCTTAGTGCCTGAAGAATATTAATTCTTGAAAAGACTGCCACATTATCATTTGTTGGCATATCTCCAGCAGAACTCAGCTATTTTAGCATTCACAGCTCCTCCAGTTAATATTTTTTGACATCCATCCTGAACAGATGTTATTACTGAGGTTATCTGTAGTTCTGTCTTCTCTGCTGATGGACTGGGGTGGTTTGGAAGGATGAGCCTTTTTAGGCAGGAGGAACTCTTCTTTAGTTTATTCAGGCCTTAATCAGTTTTACTCCTCATCATCTCCTTTCTGCATTACCTTTCTAGCTGCTGCTGGCTTACATTTTTCTTTAAAAATATAAAACGGTGATTATGACCATCACTTTGCCCATTTTTTTCTGTCTAAATTTCCAGTCTTAAAAAAATGCTATGGTGCTTTGTTATTTCTTTTCTACCCTTCTCTGTTTAAGCTGCTCCTACTCATCCCCTCCAGTATCATCACTAGTACAGAGATAATAGGCAAGGGAGGGACCACGTATTCTTCAAAATAGCTCTGGATGAGGTCACGTTCATGCAATAGAAGCAATAGATAAAGAGGAATTGACAAGGAAAGGATGTGGAAGATTGCTGGGGATAAAAAAAACAAAAAAACGCTAGAATGAGACTAAGAGTGCAAGGAAGTGTTTTGTCACTGCTCTGATACATGCCTTCTAAAGCAGAATAAGAGGAAAACCTGTATTTTTGAACTGTAGCTAACAATAACATCAATCAATAACTTCTAAACCTCAGGAAGAGACAGAAGACAGTTTTGCAAAAATGTAATTGTACAGTTATGAACCAAGTTTGCACCTATAAGCACATACTAAGACATGAGTAAATAGCCAAATAACTAAAAAGCTTCTGACTGAAAATCATTTTCACATTCACCTGCAGCAGGTATTTGACCCACTGCAAATGTAATGCATGCCTTTTTTACAGATTTGGTTTATGCTTCCCCTTAAAATAAAGATGTAAGAAATATGTGTGTTTACAGAAAACTAGGTTCAGCACCAACACTACAGCTTGAATGGACTTTGAAAGAATAAAGCAATTTTTACTGTAACCTGTCAAATATGTACTACTGAGGTATATATATTTCTCTTCCTTTCTTTCTGTGCTAGCACTTCAATCAACAGTGAGAAAAAACTAGCAAGATTTCTCTGCCTAATCCCCCCCTCTTTCTATCACCAAACAGTCTCATAGGAAGCACCAGAATTTACTGTCATTTCTAGCCTTTTGGTACCACAAAAATAATGACTTTTCCCCTGTTAATTTTTGATGAGATTTCTAAGACTTGAAAATCCCCAGTAACCTTGTTTTGGCATGTATGCTTTGCAGGTTTCCAGTAACCATTTTCTGACTGAGATTTCCCAGTACAGAGGATGCTCATGCTGTTCAGCAAATTTCCGTATTTTGTTTATCCACCCCTAGAAGAAAAATATATTTTGATTACATAGTATTTGAGCCAATGTCTGCACTGACAGTCTTATCTCAGAATCTGCCTTTTCCTTACAGGGTCTAGGTCAGCATTGTACTTTTATAGCCAAATGTAACTTATATCTCACATGTATTTTGCAGAAAGGAAAGGATTACGTTAGGTTCATGTTAAAGGCAATTGCACCTGTAATTTCGTATGTGCAGATCATATGTATATCTGAGACTCTTAAGGTTAATTTATCACTTAAGTAATAAATTAAAGCGTCTTCAATAAATGAACATGAAATTAGGAAAAAAAAGAAAATATGTAAATTTGTAAAATGTGTGACTGTGTCTGAGCTATATTCCTATTTCCATTCCTGCAAGAGAAATATTGATTTATGTGACAATCTAAGGCACACCCTGTAGAAGACTTTCAGGAATCCTATTCCTCAATTCTGAGTACTCATTGCATTCCTAGCTGTCAGGATATGCACATATGCACGAAACACTACATAAATGTTACACTGACTCTCATGCATTCCAAATTAATAAATAACCAATGAAAAATAATTTTCATTAATTATGTATCACAAAATAAACAGATCTTTGAAAATGTAGACAGAGCCGGTAAACAAAGCTGCTATTACAAAACCATAAATATACTTGGCCTATGATTAACCTTGCAATCAAGTGCAAAAATCAACCACTCAAAATGCATCTTAAAACTAACCAGAAAAAGAAAAAAAGAAAAATTCTGTGTTTCAGGTAACCTTTTTTCCCCCCCTCTGTGCTAGAAATACTATAAATACAAATTCCTTTTGTATTTGATCTCTAAGCTGGATTTTACTTTTCTTTCTCTCTTATTGTCTGTGTAATATATATTTTTCAAACAAATTCTATGAAAACATCTTCTTAAACTGAAAAGCGACATCGCAATCCTGCCTTTTCAAATCCAGATGTTTCCTTACATGTAATACTCTGTGCTGTGCTAGAAGCCCAGCAGATTCAGACACCAGTGTCAGAAGTTCAGTTGTACTAACATTTTGTAGTTTTAATCGTCTGCTCCTATTTCACTTTTACTTTATGAGCTGCAGAATTGTTTTTGCTACTTGACTGCATTGCACAGACAACAGCATTCAACAGCTCTTTAACTCCTGCAGCTTTACCAAGCTGAATTAAGAGATACCAGGCAATGTCTGTGATGTGGTGTCTAGTCCATTAATATACATGCTTCTATAAGCCCTAATTACTTTTGATCAGAAACATATTCTGTTTTATTGCCCACGCTGCCAGCAGTGCAACACTGTGGGAGGGGGTGCCTGCAGCAGCTCAGCTCCCTGCGGTGTGAGACGGGGAAGCTCTACCTGTCCCCGGCTTTACCCTGCACATCAAGGGTTCACAGTAAAGCAGTCCTGACACTAACCTCTCCGAGACCCAGCAGCTGAGACAGCCTTAACAATGTATTAACACAGCAATGTGCCCCGTAAACTGTTACCCAGCTGCAGGCTGGGGTGAGCTACAGCGAGAGAGGAAGGGAGAAGGAGAAAGAGAGAAGGGAAAAGGTGAGGAAAAAATTGGAAAAGGAGATTATTTTCAGCTAGGGTGGTATTATCTTGGTGATATCTCTTAACCTCTTTTCTGAATTTACCTCGTAGTTGCACAGCAACGTATCCTGAGCTAAGGGTCAGCTTACGTCTTCCTACACTTGAGCTGGTTTCTCTATTTCCTCTTCAAGCCACACCATATTGCTTTAGCAAAAACAAACATGCTCAAAACAACTCCAGAGAAAGTAGAGTTTATTTGCCTTAATTACGTGTGGCTAGGAGCCTGCTGAGCAAAGAGAGAGAGCAGCAACTGGAAATACACCATCCCCTGCACAGTCTCATAGCATTTTATGATCTAGTACATCAAATATTATCCTTCCAGTGCAATCCAGATTTACAGGTGGTCTACCTGCAATATATTCATTAAGATAGATTTACTTCACTGGTGATTCTGCCTTTGGGATTCTTTGGGCGACAACATTGCACTAATCAGAAACAGTTTAAAATATGGAACCTCAATGTCATTTTTCATTCAGATGAGAACACGTACTATTTGCCATGCATCAGCGTTTAATGTGGGGTTGTTGCTACAGTGCCCAAAAACACAGTTCAGTGGTAGACTGCCTGTCACAGCTGTGTCACTGAACTCCAAGAACAACCCACCCAGAAGCTCCAGCTCCCTGAACAGCGACAGAGGATGTTACCAGGATTCAAAAAGTTAATATTTCAATAGTTTATGAATGTTAACACTTAAATGCTTTATAAAAATATCAAGAGCTACTGCAATAAACATCAAGGGAAAGAGTGCTGGATGGAGAAAAAGCCTTGGGTTTCAGGACAGAAGCTTAACACTCTTTTGACCTAAGAGGGCATTTTATTCCCTACTGCAGTTTGTACCCTGATACAGCTGATTCTAGTTTCTGGCTGGTCTAGTATCTGCACCACAACAAAGGCTCTTCTGACCCACTGTGGCAATGCCAAAAACACTCCTTCTTTGAGATAAAAACATTTACATGAATAACAAGTAGCTGAATAGCTGCAATGCTTTTTATCAAGAGGTATGGCACCCATTAAGTCTTCAAACAGGACGGGAATGGAGCTCTATCATTATGTGTTGCAACTCACTCATTCACTCTAAGAGCACAGCTGAATTACTTGTATGCATTATCTTTCATTGTCTGATCAGTTGTCTGGGGGGTGGGCAAAACCCATGCCTTGTGCTAAAGGCTAATCAGCAATCCCAATTAATAAAGAAAAAAAAAAGCTGAAATTAAAATTTCATTAAAGAGCCCATAGTCATAAAATATGAACAATACTTAATATCAAGAAATACATATTATTTTGTCCAAATATCATGTGAAGCTATAAATAAGCAAATATTAGTGAGATTGTAGCAATGACAGCCTAAATAGAAAACAGCATAGGTTATAGGGGAATTTGGCCAAATGATTCACTGCAGTTAGGAAGCATGTGCAATTTTTAAGTCTTAAATTTTCACTATCAGATGTGATAAGAAACAGTAAAATCGATGCTGGGTAGATGTTAGAAATAATTTATATTAATTTAGAC